>NW_016157261.1:103683-406816 GCF_001687245.7 Rhagoletis zephyria | reverse complement strand
TGGCTCACAAGCATGAATATGTTCCACTCTCAAACCAAATCGTGGTTGCCTCAACTAAGATTTGGTAACTATGACTAAACCACGTGTTGAAAGAAAGCTTATCTGCATTAGCAGAGCTTAATAACATCCTTTTATGAACCATACGTTAAGTTGAATGGAATTTGTAGAAATATGCTTCAAAGAAATATTTATTAGTATTAACCAAACCCTTCAACTAAATTAACGATTTGTTACAACCTAGATGAATATTAGAAGCTTTAATATATTTAGTTATAATTACCAATCGATGGTAATAGTTTCCAACCCTTGGTAACAGTTCCCAAATATTGTCAAAATTCGGGAACTAAATATCTTTAGTTCTCGAAACTAATCCTTTTTCTCAGTGTAATGCAACGAATTTATGTACGCAAAAAAAAGGGAGGCAATGTTTATTGCATATTTTTATATTGTTGCATGTTGTTTGCTTGCTATTTGTTGCTGCAACAACTCTAACTTAAATGGAAACTGAAATAAAACAGTCGCGAATTGGCACTTGACCAGCTGGCATGGCTGGCCTGAAATGGGCAGGAAAACAGACCACATGTGCATGTAATCGCCTGCCAGCCCAGCCAGGCTGAGCCTGATGACTACTGTTGTAACCTTTGTTGCAAGCAACAACAAAAAAAAAAAAATGTTAAACGAGCAACATCACTAGTGCATTCATTTGTATTGTTTTAATTTCAGCTGTTGACTATTATTTTGCCACATGTGGCGCTGGCTGGGGTAAGGTGGCAGCTGCATGAGGAAGGGCACATTATAATAATGAAAGTTACGTCTGTCCCACTGCGTGCCCACCTTCAGTTGCATACTAGTTGCATTTTATGCTCATTAGTGCTGCATTCACATCCGCTGTTGGTGCTTTATGCGCGAGTCCTTCTGTTTTACAAGGACCCCCTTTCGCTCCCTGTAGCTAGCAGGACATCAGTTGAGTGCTTGCACTTTTAAGCTTTTATTAACTGTAGTCAGGCAGGTAGTAGAGGCTTCAACTTTTCGTGCGTTGCATGCAACTGAGCGCAGTAAGCGTGCAACACGGACATTTGCACTCACAATTGTTGACGAGGGGGGGCGGGGGGGCTCATATGTTGCATGTAGCATGCGAGGCTTCGTAGTTTTCCCGTATTTTTGCAAAAAATTGCGAAATAAGCTTTAATAGGAGCTGATTAAAAAGGCATCTGCATCTTACCAATTCGTTCCCGGTTTTAGTGTTTCCCCGCGACTGCTGGTTTGGAAGTCAGTTGGCGCGGGGTACACCATTTTATTTCATTTCCATTTCGAATGTTGGCTGTTGTAACGAGTATTTTGGTACTATCTCGATATACTCTTTTAATTCTTTCAAGTCAGTGTGACCAGACGCCATTATACCTAATTAGTTGTAAAGTTCATATCAGGTGCGCTAGTTTACTCCCAACGCATGAGGAGTGATCAGAATGCCGTTATTAGAAAGATCTGCGAAAGTTCTTACATCTCTTGTAAGTATTTCATGCCAAAAAGTCTCTGGTTGCTGTATATTAAATAGAAACAGAAATCCTTCCAACCTGCGCGTAGAGTAGGCCGGTTGAGACTAGTTTGGCGTAGATCATGATAGAGGAAACCTTCATACATAGACTCCACTAAGACTGCCTTGAAGTTAAATTAGTGGTGACATACCATAACGCCATAGTCATAACCATTGCCATAACCGTAGCCAAATTAACTATCATCGATTATAGGTATCATAGCCATAAACAGCTAGTTTTTCGTAGTCAACAATGTTAGTGTTGCCAGACGCGCAAAATCTGAAAGATATTTGCGCAGAACTCCTTTTACCATCACTAAATTAACACTAAATTCTTAGGACTCGACGGCAGAGCATAATAAAATATGTACATCCATCAAATTAAAGGTACTAAATTGTACTTTCTTAGTAATATAAAGTTCGTTTGCATTAATTATGAAATTTTGTTAAAAAATTGTATTTTATGAAAAATACGATTTTTTCGTTTTTTAGTGGCTTTGGATTAAATATATACAAATGCATATAAATTATGTACATCAGCTAAATTAATTGCCTTTATTTTGGCATTATTAGTTTTTTAATCGGTTATGTAGTTCATAAGATGTTAATATTGAAAAAAAAGCAAAAAAATTAATTTGACCTTTTATATCTTCTTTATATTTTTGCGCCAAATAATTTTGGTACAGTTGAAAACAGCGTGAGAAGTTCTATCGAGCCACATATTTGGTTTTTGCATAGCTAAATGGTTCATATTCTAGACTTATGACAAAACGTTGGCTGTGAACAAAATAATTTTTTTTTAAACGTCTGGCAACACTCGCACTCCAGATATCAGCTGATTATCGTTATGGCGGAGAACCGAAGTTCGATTGGTCTCTATGGCTATGGCGTTATGGTGTGTCACCAATAATCGAATGCAATGTTGGCGATAAGGTTGGTTGGAACAGCTGTTTTATATGGTTATGGTTATGTCACCACTAATTTAGCCTTTACTCGCCATCGTAGCGGCATTTAACACTCTCCTCAGAACCAATGATTAATCCTATACAAATGTATGTGCATCGCAGGCTTAGAGAAAGAGCTGTCATGGAGGTGTGCATTTTTGTTTGTAATCTGTGATATGATTCAAGGGCACCAGAACCTTGGAGCGTCATATTGGGGAGATTTATGATTTTAGTAAGTAGCCTTTTACTTCTTCAGGGAGCACCTCTTTCGTTAGGTTATTTTCTTGAGTCCCCACATGGTGGAATTCATTAGAAAGACTACTTCAGTAAGAAAGTTGGAGCGCGTATAATATGCCGGCCTCACTGGGATATTTAGAAAGTATTTCACATACCTTCTAAAATGAAGCGTAAGGAGGAAAGTAGTTGGAAGTAGGCAAAGGTGAACTTCCACGCGAATGGGTCAAAGTTATTAAGAAAGGTTCGCTGGGGTGTTCTTGGAGGGGAGCTCTCAACCGGCCTCAAATTATTCTTCCAGAATACAATTTCGAAGCATCAGCCAGGTATGTACACATCCACTATTATTTCCAAGCGGTCTGACCTTTCTCCCAGCCGCCTCTAATACCTTCCTGGTTATGGTTTCCATTAGGGTGATTGACTCAGTTTTTCCAAACCGGTTACCGCCGGCTTTCTTGGAAGGGAGCTCCCCACCGGTTTTTTTTTAGGATATCTAGTAGCGTTTTTTTCCTCTTGATTTTGCGAATACCGAATAGATCGGATTTTTTTTTCGAACAGACATGTTTTTTCATTTTACGCAATTCTTGACCTCTCAACTTAGAGAAGTCTCAACCAAAGATTCGAGTTTTAATTGCAATTTTTCGAATAACTCGGTTTTGGAAAAAAACGAATAATCGAATACCCTAGTGTCTATGCTTTAGCGATTGTTCAGAAAACTATGATGTGAATGCGGTGGCCAGCAAGGGCCCCTTCGAATCGTTCTCACCGCGAAAATATGTAGAGGGTTGGAGTTCCTTGGCCTGCACACGCACCATACTTGGACAGATGGCGGTCCAGGGATCTTCTTCCGGGGCTCACAAATTCGCAACTCTCAATTCTATTCAAGCCAATAGTTTAAGGTGGCAAATTTTCTGTGCTCAGCCAATGGACGCACTTATCAACCATACTCCGAAATTTGCCTTATTTCCTACTCTCTTGTTCAATCGTAAAATGGAAATGCATACGAACGGAAAATAATTTATGTGAATAAAAAAATGGCAGAAGTACCCTCAGAGGTGTTGCCGACAGCTATTAGTTAGAAAAATTCTTTTTGTGATATTGATCAGAGCAGTAAACGAACCTGAATCCTGCTTAGTGGGGGAGCGCAACTCTATATATTTTGCAAATTCTCTACCTTAGTATTGTCATCGTTTCAGCAGATATAGGGTTTAGAGCATATCAAGCCTATATTAATTAAAAGATCAATGCCTGGTTTATAAGCAATAACTTTCCACTGCATATTTCTTACACAAAATAAACAAAAAAAAAACAAAAAAAGCAAACTATGCGCTACAAGAGTTCACCTGAGCTACCGCTTGAGGCTAAAATTGTTTTTTAGGTCAGCAGGCAAACACGAAAATCGCATTCACACCATGGAATTTTTTACACATTTCTTTGCCGCGGAAGATGCAACTTGCTTCATAGCAAAACTTTACGCATAAACTTGCAATGAAAGCAAACAAATACACAAACATTTTAACACTAATATCGCAAGAATTAAAGAAATCCATTTGAAATTCAAAGAAGCATTCCACCTACTCCAGCAGCAAAGGGGTGAAAATCGTTGTAAATGGGCAGCAGCCGAGGCACTAAACGTGTGGCAAGGTGCTGTAGGTGCGAAGTTCGCACTTTGGCTGCGGGACATTAGAAAAATAAAAACCTGAGTACAAGCAAAATAAAACAAATAATATAAATCTATAGGAAATGTAAATAGAAATGTATGTATAAGTGTATGCATGTAGCCAACAGTGTTTGGTACAAAACATAAAATGTTGCAGTTAATGCTGTGCCGCTCGCTGCGGGCATTAAAGATGCGCCTACAAAAACTAAAAAGAAAAACAGAAATAATAAAAAACGTGTACGAATTTCAATTGGAAAAATTTGCGGTTGCTGATGAAGTGCATGAAGTTCGTTGTGATTGGCAGATGCGCCCACAGAGGCATCGGTACTCGAAGCTTAGTATATATGTATATGGAAGTATTAATGTATATTTTAGTTATTCACCTTTACATTTAGGTAAGGTTCGTTGCAAAAATTGTAAATTGTGCTTGACTACTTGAACTCTAACTTGGGTAAAGAGAGATGGACAGCCGACAACTGAGCGAGGTTAGCTTCTCGACTTCGCCGCGGCGCGGTACACCAGCATCGAAACATCCTCAAAGCCAATTGGAAGTGCCCTGATCAAAGGGCGAAGAACCGAATCGATCATCTTGTGATATACGCAAATACGCTTTGAGCGTTCTTGACATGTCAACCTGGACTCGGATTACTATCTTGTTGCAGCTTAGGTTCGCATGTGCCTGTGTGAAGAACGTGCGCCAAGGAAATGCCATGAAAGTTCGGCGCTGAGAACCTGCAATCACAACGGACAGCCGAGAAATTTTCCAATCGCCTCTGAATGATACTTAAACAACAAACTCTTCATCGAATCGGATACAAATGAGCAAGGAGAACCCATCTCCTCATCTCTTCTTGCCGCTGCCGAAAAGGTGGTTTGGTGAGTGCGAAGAGCTTGAGATTCTCTCAGGCAGGAAAGTAACTGGAAAATTCTACTAGAAAATAAGGTTTCAAGATCAGTGTTGGTTCCTATAGCGACGAAGATGGAAATCTGTGAACAGCACATAAGGTCCCTTGGGCCGACGGTATACCGGCTGAATTGCCGACGGCGAAGAGCTGGTCGGTCGCAGATTTTGATCTGACCAATAAATGCCTGAAGATCGGAATCTCAGTGTACTTTGTCCAATACAAAAAGAAGAGATAAGCCACCGTTTTAGATCAATTGTTGCAAAAGTACATTGCTGCTGGCCTATGCAGACGATACTGACATCGTCGACCTCAACTTCAGTGTCGTGAGCGCACCATTTTCCTGCAACAATGAGATGACATTGGGATCTTTCGAGATAACTATCCAACGTAAGAACTTTGACCCGGTTTGCATGGGCGACGTGCATCAAAAAGACGGCATAATGAACTAGCAGAGCTTTATAAGATCCTTCGACTTGGCACCAATAAATGGAAAACCAGAACAACTGGCGCAATTTGGAAAAGGTGAGGGGTTTTTTTGGTGCCAATCCTAAGAGACAAGTGGGTTTTCCCAATCGGATGAAGAAACTTTTTGAATACACCATTGGTGTCAGTACTGGCTTATGGACCAACTGAGATACCTGTAAAGTCGCAAGGTAAATATGGCCCTGTTTAACGGCCCACGAGTTCCTTCTGCAGAAGCTGAGCGATGCGAATGGCGAGGAATATGCCGTCGTCTCAAATATCTGGCGCCATATTACTCGACCGGTCGGGGAGTGAAAGCAGAAGTGTTCCATCTTTGTTTCATTTGCGATTGCAATGAGGCAGTTTTTTTTGGAAATTCATAAGGAGCAACATTAAATCTGCATCGTAGTCTTACTTTTGTTCTCTTTTTGTTTTGTTGTATGTACGTAGAAATAAATATCTACAAATTTGTTAATAAAAACTTAAAAAAACCTATACACTAAGTATTCAGATAAAGACAATAAAAATTAAAAAAAAAAACAAAAATTCAGATGCTATAAGTAAATCCCAGTTTACATCTTAAATACTTCCGACCTTTAATTTATAGTAAACACCCTGAAAGTAAACTTGTGCTGCCAAGAGGTGCTAAATGTTTACAAGCATATGTATGTATGTATATTAGCCCTTTCAACACCTTGCATGTGGGTCAATGATGTTTGGGAATTTAAAATTTATTTGTCTTTGTTATGCTTTTCAAATTAACTCAATTTGTAATTCTCATCGACTTAGATTCGGCTTTGGGATTTTAAAAAAAGAATGTTTGCATAAAGTTTAATTAGTAAAAAATACCATTTTAATATGTACGTACGTATGTATGTATGTATATATATTTGTTAGTTGGCCCACAACAGCAATAAAAACCAATCATTAAATTAATAGAGAAAAAAAATACATAAAATATGTCCAATAAAATGCCGACAATAAAAATTGGGAAATAGTACGAGTATCGGCCACAATCGAAGCGAATATAAACAAGTCACTACGAACTTTGTATCAACTTAAATTCCAAATTTTTTTTCAAGCAAAGTTGAGTTTGAAGAAAGAAAGGCGCTTAATAGCTGATATTCCGACGCATCATAATATTACCTATGTATTAGACAAAGAAAGGATACCAGGAAACAGAGATGTTGCTAAGAGAACGCTTAGGTGTTCTCTCTAAGCAAAGGATAGGTGGTAGTATTTTTAACTACTACTAGGGGGATTGTCTCAGATTTTAGGAGGGTGAAAATACAATTCCTGCACCTTGACCTGATGCTCACTTATAGGCATTTGTTGAACAGCAAATACTGATTTTGGCAAAAATTTTCGTTTTTCAAGTCATGGTGCAGGGATGATGTTTTCAGGAACAGTAGTTGAGAGCTCGAGCTTTAATTTAATTTATACTGCATATCTCAGGAAATATTTGTAATAGAGTACTGGAAATGGGTATAGAGATAGTATATAAAATCATATAGAGATAGTATATATAATCAATATTGGAATACATCACAATATGAGTATCAGACGAAGGAGATTTAAAAAGGTTGCCAACTGTTTAAAACGTTAAATTCAAACTATTCAATAATTTCAATGAATTATTACAATATGTGTATCAATCGAACTCGTTTTGAAATGGCTTCATTTTTAAACTACATGTAAGTAAGAAAAAATATAACAAGAGCGAGGTTTAAGAAAGTTTTAGTTTGAAAATATTAGGAAGATGATTAAAAGAATTTACAATCTCCATTTGGTCGCGTAGTTTAAGTATGTTGAATTTAATTGAAATAAATTACACCTAATGTAACAAGCAGAAATTTCATACACTCAGCGAGGCGGGCGAGGGCGATCTAGTATCATTATACATAGTCTCTAGTGCGTGCTTTGGTAAGCGCATAAAAGAATTCCGGACCATTAAAAATGTGGCCTATAGTATTTAACGTACTACGGCATACATATACCAGTTTTTATGTAATTTTTATTATCTTCAGAACTTCTGATGCGACTGTTTGACATAATGCAGACGCATTTCGAGGTTTTGCCTGCCATTAAATTCTATTACATGGTCCTCCGCTTGGAAAAGTACACAACTAACAGCCTATTTCTATTGCTTGTTTGAAGTTTGCCCCAAAAATCTGTACTAAAATTCAATCCAACAATTTATATGAAAATTATTTTAATTAGCGCTAACTGATTAGAGTCGCACACCTCATGTATTTCCTAACAGTAAAATTAATATATCAATCATTGGAAATCCAAACTCACTCATCAATCATTTGTTTACGTTTGAACTCAAGCAATCTGCTAGTTATAGCTCTGGACTCTTTCATTATTTATTTAGTGCAGCCAGTGAGCTCTATACGTTTTTTTTATAAAGCCACATTAGATCAACAAAAAAAAAAATAAAAAAAAAAATTAAAAAAAATAAAAAAAAACGAACTAATGGATGGGTGGCTATCTCAATGCAACTTCAGCATTTCTTGTTCAACATTTAAAAATGTATGCTCCATTGCGCTGCTGTTACGCTTTGTTTATTTGCCGGTGCTTTTGGGCGTTTTACGGCTCTTTTCCGTACTAAATTTTATTATTGTTTATTCAAATTATGTTTGCGTGTTTATTTTTCCATAGTTTTGGTAGAAACGTTTCTTGTTTACATTGGTGCACTTGTTTATGTGGTTTACAGAAATCTGAAAATGGAAAAAAAAAATTTCCTAATGCATTTTAACAAATTTCGAATTCAAATCGTTTGAGCAGCCGACGAATGGCATAGCGCTGTGGGCCATCCATCCATCCATCCTCTGTTCAAAACGAGCTCATATCTAGCGGTAACATGAGATTGAACAACTCTTTTATCTTAATATTTGATTTTAATCTTAGTTTCTCTTTTGTTTGTGTGACATTTTATGGTAATTTAAGCACCTCAAAAAACAATAAACACAAATCAGTGATCAGCGAACTGGTGGATAAGTGATTTCCAATCAGCTTGCAAGCTGTATATTTATGCTTGAGTTACGATTTATTTACCAATCATTATGTTGAAAGTCATATTTGATTGATATTTGTACAAGTCGCATTTAATTTGTATTTCTTAGTGGCGGTCAGTTCAGTATTTTATTTTTAAAACTACTTAATATTGACATTTGACATACTCGTATTGCAAGTTTATTTAATGTTCGTACGAATGCACGGAATATTAAAAAGAAAGTTTCGGAAAATAACAAAATGGTGATGAGCAAGGTCAGAGTATCTTTTTCGATTAATTAGATATTTTTGTTCTTAAAACTCTCGACAGAAATCTGGACGCGCACATCCACACATAAAAATTTTCATTGAAATAAATATGTAGTGCCGTTTTCTCAAGTAGGTTTTAAAAATGTTCTGCCCTTCGGACACATTTTTTTCAGAACAAAATTTGTGTTTAAAGAGTATCCAAGTTAACACGGTTTATTCGGTTGTAAAAATTCGGTTTACTCGGTATTCGAAAAATGAAGACTTCAAAAAAACCGCCTTAAAATGTTCAAAAGCCGTTTGAAACTGGTTTGGAAAAATCAAGTCAATCACCCTAGTATTTATAAATTTATGTAAGCTCAATAGCCGGACTTATTAAAATGTAGTAGATATCTACATAATTCGACTTGATTCTTCAAGCTTATCTGAGATGCTCTAGTTGCCCAGCAATTCATCCCACCAAAAAAAAAAAAACTTTCTAGAATTTGTCTCAGAACTGTAAATCCTTTGTACCATAAACAAAATTTTTCATACATTACAACTTTTGGAAATTAACTTTACTGTCAACATTTCCTTATAATAATTAACCTGAACAAGCAGCAAATTGCGGTCCACACATACATGCATACATAAAGTATAAGAAAAATGTGCAAAATCCGGCAAGTTGTTTATAACATAAATTTACATATAAGCTAAGTACTTAGGTGTAATCTAGAAAAATTAAAACAAGAAAACACTTTCGAAAGGAAAGCGGAATACAAGAACGAAAAAGGTGCAAAATATCAACCAATCCCCAGCAACGTACACAGAGGAAGCAGCCTCGGGGTGAGAAAACTCATATTTAATTAAATTAAAAATTACAACACCTCTGATCCCAACAGGAATTCCTTTATCTCGCTTGTTCTCCCCACCCACACATACACTCAACCATATCCATCATATTCACACATAGGCTGCTCTCATACAAACACTACTTCGCCATATATCATCCGCACAGCGCAGGAAATTGTCATTTCCGGAAATAAAAAAGCAAAAGGCACGCTCAAAATAGCGTTTGCAAAAAAATGGAATCACAGTTCTAACAACAACCAGAGCATGCACTTAAAAGTTTTTTGCAACAACAACTTCAAAATACAACATGTATTAACACGTTCAAACACTCGACACTGGCAACATGTTGCGGACGCCAATCGAACATTAACAAATTTGTTGCATTTTTCGAACAGCTGATTTTTGTTTACATTTCAAAAGTCTCCACCACCGGCAATGGTTTAGCGGTGAATGGTTTGCCGCTTTTTCTTCTTTTGTTGTATGCGTGAATTTGTAACTGATTACTTTTTTTTTGTCATTGACGTTCGAAAGGCACAACATCTAAACCGGATGGAAATACGTTCCTAAACACATCATAGACCAACCCTGAGAAAAGCAAACACAGTCAAAAAGAAAAGATATATTTTTGGTCAGTTGAAAACTGGGAATACATTATTGGTTATTATTAACTGGCCTTTATGGTGATTTTATGAATGCTTTTGGAAGCTACAGTCCACTTAATCTTAAATTCCCTTATGTCCTTCAATACACTTTTTGTTGCCTTCAGTTTAGAGCCCAATAGCGTTCCACTGGTCTTACCTCTGGACAGTTTGGCACACAAGTTTCTTTTGGAACTTGGATTTATTTTGGGTACTTTAGTTTACTAGAACACTTCCCCGCTGATCCGCTACGTAAAAGTCGTAGTTTTTTTTAAGTTTGCTTGGAACGTTTTTTTTTATTTATTGCCCAAACGTTCTTCGCAGCATTCCGATCTGGGGCTCCCTGAATTCTAGGCGATTTAAGGCCAGCTTCCCGTTCAATTTCCGAACAAGTGATTCAGAACAACCGCATTTTTTTACTGAGGTTTCTGCCCGAAATATTTGGATTTGTTCCAAAAAGTTCGTTAACTCTATGCAGATCTCCTGACCTAAATTTTCTACGAGATCTCAGCGTCCTATCAATATTTAGATTCTTATTAAAGTTTTTCAAAATCTGACTCCACTATAAGGGGTTTGGAAATTTTGATTTGAGACGCCATTTTGGAATTTGTTGAACAACTTTCAGAATGAGTTTTCAAATTTCAGCTTGAAAGAAGTTGGATATTTAAATATGTATCTCTTCTCTCTCTCTTTGCTCAACATCTCGGAAATTAAAGGAGATATCCAAATATGGATAACGCTTATTCAAAAGATTTTGATAAGTTTAGTATGACTGCGTTCGTAAAGCGATTTCTACTAATTTATCGATACAATTTTAATGAATATCTCGAAAACTGAAAGAAATATCCAAAAACTGATGACACAAATCGTAAGATTTTATTTTAAAATATATAACTCCATAATGGCACTTACGACAATCTTTTATCCAGGTGACAATATGTACTGCACAGTAAGAAAGTGTATTTTATCCTTTCATGCGTTGTTCACGAAACCCCGTCATTCCTGTTCTGTTTCTATTCCTACTCTCACGTAGATGTGTTATTTTGTTTTACATTCGCTTTAAATCACACTATTTCTATGACAACATCAAACGGGCAGGCAGCAATTTGTCTCTGACTTACTGACTTAATCAATTTACAGACTATACTCTGTTTAGGAATATGAAACCATTTAAACTAGTAGATATACATAAAGGGTATTCACGACCCGGTGCATACTGTCTAGCATGGTACATAGATAGCATAAACAGCATGATTGTTGTTGTTTCATGTGTTCAAAATTTGCATACAATTTATGCTATCTATGCACCATGCTAGACAATATGCACCGAATCGTGAATACCCCTATAGTTAAAATCTCCGTTAACTTCTGGCACTAGCACGATCGCACCCAATCTAGCTTGATATTTAAATAGCTCGGTCGGTAGCTGAGATTTTTCCACCAGGATCGCAAATACATATGAACATATTCATATTCATAGCTCAGTTATGCATAACTACTCATAAATAAAAATTCTATACTTATTCTAGTTCAGTCATTGACAGACTGCTTCTGTTGCTATCAGCAGGCAATACACTCAATCTTAGTTGTTGTTCCCATTCTTAACTGTTGTAAATATATTTGCAATTTCCTGTACTACACGCACTCAATATGTACTCCTCTACCGCGCACCCCTGTCACCCACTTGCTATGACTCCAATGAGCATTTCTTCTGTTATCTTTGCCTCTGTGGCATCTTGCACTTGACTTATGCAACATACATGCGTTCGCACTTCATTGATTGTCACTTGGCGCTTGCGGATGCACACCTGAGTGGCGCAACAGATGCTGTATGCACACAAAATTACAACGATATTGGCAAGTATTTGCCACATAAATTTATTTACACAGGCATGCATTTTCACACTTTCTTCAATTTGCCTGTTCAATGCCACTAAATTGACATGAGCACTTATGTTTTTCATCTGCTTGTAGCCAGGTTAATTGAGACATTTTCAGCGAGATGCTACTGGATTTGCTTTGAAGGCTGTTGGATGACATCTAATATTTTTACTCCTTACAAATTGTCGACAAATTGTTCTGGTGAATTGCTTTTGACGTGCGACAGTCTTTGGTGAGGTAGCGCATAGAAATATTTATGTAATTACTCTATGAACAAAACTTGTTTTCCCACTTAAAGTTGTCAAGGTAATATTGTACGATTTTGAAATAAATACTATGTGCCTAACAAATTGAAGACATCATGTACATACTTTTTTTATTTGGAATGCTATGAAGCGTATGTAGTTTGATTGATATTATGGCTTACAGCTTAGGTTAAGTCGGGTATTTTAAGTTGACTGGAAGGTCATAAAAACTTTTACGACTGTGCAATTGCCTCGTTAGTTTCCACGACAGGAGTCAAAAGGTGTTCATTGAGTGTGCATTAGACACTTTCTAAGCAAGCTCTTTGTTCTCAGCTCGTTTTGTAGTTCTCCAATTTATCTAGAGTGCTTTCATAAATACTTTATTAAGAACCTCACCTTGTCCAGATCAGAAACTTCAACGAACTTTGAAATCATACAGATTTTTCCTTAGGCATTGAGCATACCGAATCTATTTATCGCTCAACCAACGTACTTAATTCTCAGCACCTAATAAAGTTTGACGCTATGTTGTCGTATATATTGCGCGAGTACACAACATTCTTCACCGAACTTCAGGTCAGCTGTTATCCAGTGCAAGAATTACTTTTGTCTATAAAGTCTCGCGTTAAACTTTTAGTGGGAGTTCTGGCAGGTCATTATCCGAACTAAATACACGGGGAGATACTAAAAAGCTGGCCAGACCTTCACATGAAAAAGGTACTGAGTAGAACATCTTATAACCGAGGGCGCGGTGAAGTCCAGAGATTTAGGATCAACTCTGATAATGGATTATTAGGCACACTATTAAGATCTTAAGCTAATTTCATTTTTATCGCCAACACTAATAATACTACCGCTGCTACCTAGAGGATGATAAGGTGAAAACACTGACACTTATGTATAACTGACCCTGAGCAACCTTCTGGAATTGCCATTAGCCGAGTGTAACTCTGTCATTGGTTCGCAGCATTTCATCAATTGAACAGGGGCTGTGATTCGAAATCAGATTGTATCATAAAGAAGAACTTCTTCTGTGCTTCCCAACTTTTAACGACCACGGCAACCTAACCCAATCTATTCACCCGATACTTGACGAAGCACAACGAACGTAAATTCGTTTTCTAGTTGATAGGTGTATCAGCTTTTTAGCCTGAGATAGTGATATGGCTGAAAGTACGTGGAGAGGGTTACTAAAAGAAGACAGCAGTTGCCGTAACGTTATTATTCATATTTTAACTTTGTAATTTCGTCATCGATAAAAAGCTGATATCATTGATTTTACGAAAATTAAAAATTTGTAGCCGAAGAAAAGTGCTTTTTTATTTTTCGCTAGAAAGTTTAGTAACAGTTAAAGTGATAACTACATGCCTTGTTTTTAATTTTCTTTGGATGCTGGGGCAACGCAAGATCGTTCAGCTTATAGTTCTACACAAAATATCTATACTTTGCAAAAAATTAAATGCTAATTATTATATGAGCAAAATTCAACACTTTTTACAATTGCAGATATATCTAAAAATAAGTTTTTTTCATAAGTTTTTACATGGCTCTATTAGTTTGTAGTCTACGCCGCTTACAGCCAACGTAGCTACATGCAACTTTAGTGATCTTTTGGTATATCAATCCTTAAAAATCGTGAACATTCAATTTTCCTTCCTTATTAGGCAGCCTAGCCATTTAAGATTTTTGATTTTTTTATTTCCAGCGTTTCCTTTCTTATTTGTTTATTGGCGCCTATTGAAGTTGGCACTTTAGAAAATGTATATGTTGAATGTATCTACGCTTACGCATATAGCACGAACTCACATAAGGCTAAATGTAGATTTGTATGGAAATATGTGGGTCTGTATTGTATATCGATATACATATGTTTGCCTACGTACAGTGGCAGTGTTAGAAGGGAGGGAGGGGTCAGGAGGAAGCTCTTCATAAGATCTCACTCGATTTAAAAATATATATATTTACGCCTTCTTTCAGTTTGCTATGAATCAGATAAGGCCACATCTACATACAATTAGGCTACTCGAAATTGTATAGTAATTACTAACAGCGGCCATGTAATAAGATTAGCGGTATCTTGAACCCCCAAAATCAATGTTCTCCTCTACAAACACTGATATACATACATATGTATATTGTATTTGCTGATAATTTGCCTTAAAAGATGTAGCAATTCACACTTCAATAAGAAAATGGAAAACAAAGCATGATCATGTTGGCGCTGCTCTTCAAGTGTAGCGTGAAAGAAGTTGTCGGTTGTTAAGGATTTTACATGCATACATATTAGTTTTGTACAATTGTATCAATTCGAACAGATGTGAGTATATTTATCGTATACTCACTTGAGAATGACTTTTTTCAAAACTAGATCATTTAAGTACAATAATTAGTATTGAAGGATAGTTTGAAGTGCTTAGATTTAAGTAAAAAAGGATTAACTGTTCAGCTTTCGCTTTAGATATGCCTTCAACTAAATATAATAATTTGATAGCTAAGTTCACTTCTTCCCCCCTCTCACTACCATCCAGTAAATAACGAGCATGGACTGATTACTACATATAAGTGATTTTAGATCGATATCAGCTACTAAATCTTTTAATTTATTTAAAGCTAGCCATGAAGACAGACAGTCAGTTTCGATGCATTTAGGACTTTTAATAGCTGCAAATATCTTTTGGCATTATTTATTCCTTCAAATATTTGTTTTGAGTGTCAACATTTATTTATTTATTACTCCGTTACAATAACTTGTTTATTTAAGTGTCATACACATTATTATTGTCTGATTTCGCTAATGCTATTTGCATATTTGATTTTTTTGCTTTCAACCACAATTTGTTTACTGGATATTTAAAAAGCATTTTACATAAAGAAGTGTAACAATTTCAAAATATTTATCTTAGGTAAACTTCACTCAAGTTACTTGCCACCAGAAAAGTGAGAAAATTGACAAGGTTGCACTTGCATAACAATTTTGACAAATGCATGATATGCACTTGCAAACATATTTCTATACATATCGTACACCGTCTTCAAAAGAGTCACAACACAAAATTTGGCATTTTTGAAATTATGCGCTAAAAATGTACACAGAGCTTTTATTTACCTTTCAACAAAAGCTGGAGCAAATTTTTGTTATAATTTGTTAAAAAAAACCCTAAGGTAAAGTCGCCATTTTCTGACAAACGTATTATTCTGAGTTGTGACTCTTATGCAGACGGTGTGCGATATGTGCAATACATGTAGGTGTATATGTACACACATTCATACATATTATTTGAATTAGGGTGACTCCTATTTTGCGAGTTTTTATTTATGTGCTAACCCTCAATAGAGTTTGCATAAAATAACCACTTAGCGCTTGGCTAAAATTCCTTAAAAAGATTTCAATGTACATGCAGAGCCATAAAGCCCTGGAGATTATAAATAATATTTAAGAAGCTAACCGATATAAACGGATATGCAAAATGCAAATCAAGTACATATAAGGTATGAATGTAGTTCCAAAATTTTACAAAATAGCAAAAAAAAATATTTTCTTCAGAACTTGTAAATACGATTTCTAACTGAACTTACCAAGCACGAGCGTCTACTATAATTATTCACCATAAAATTTATGGATTAGGCAACCATTGAGATGGGGTAACCAAAATCAATTTTTTTCTGTGTCACCTCAAACGGGATATTTTTTTTCATTGGCAGTAGAGAACCAGGCGGCGAATTCATATATGAATTCTCCTTCGTAGAGAATTGTTACAGAAACGAGCTGCAGTATTTTTAAAATTTTCGCCTTGCCTTTTTATCAATAGAGTACTAAACCTGTGCCTAAAACCATGCTGCGAATATAAAAACCACTTCCAACAAATGAGTTCATACAAATGTATGTACATTAGACTGCATCACTCCACTTACAAAAAAGGATCGGTACTGCTTTCCATTGGAATTATAAAATCTACTAACTTTAAAGACTTCCACCAAAATATTTCGGAAAAATATTGGGATTTACGTGAGCTGGCCCGATTTAAAAATACCTCCAAAAATGGAGTTTTTTTTAAGTTTCTTAAAGATTTTTTGTGAAAAAAATCCTCTCTAATGACTAAACGGTTTAAGCTAAAAAAATTTGCATAAAACTATATCAAAAAATTTTCAGAGGATTCGTAATTATCAGATTTTGTATGCTGTTTTTTAACTTTTTTCAAAGATTGGTATAAGAAAAACTTGAATAACTGAAGCTAAACTATTCCGATTTAGACTTGTGAGGTATAGCTGAAAAGGTATTTTATCACCATTTTTATTTA
Source organism: Rhagoletis zephyria (assembly GCF_001687245.7). Lineage (NCBI taxonomy): Eukaryota > Metazoa > Arthropoda > Insecta > Diptera > Tephritidae > Rhagoletis > Rhagoletis zephyria. The sequence continues at coordinate 389,920 of NW_016157261.1, read as the reverse complement.
TTTCCTATATATTTCTACTGAGACCTCAAAAGTCTAAATCAGAGTAGTTTTGGCCCAGTTATTCGAGGTTTTCGTAAATCAGTCTATGAAAAAACTAAAAAAACAGCATTAAAAATCGCATTATTACGATTCCGTTGAAAAGATTTTTAGATATTTTTATGCAAATTTTCTAAGCTTAGTGTATTTTGTCATCTGAGGGGATTTCTTTAAAAAAGTTCCTTAAGAAACTATTTTTATTCATAAAAACCTCCATTTTTGGAGGTGTTTTCAAATCGGTCAAGCTCAGGTAAACCTTAATATTTTTCCAAAATATTTTTGTAGACGTCTTCAAATATAATAAGTTTTGTAATCCCGGTGGAAAAACCGCAACTTTTTTTGGTGATACAGTCTAATGTACATACAAACTTATGTGTATATCATATATACCGCATTTCTTCTTACTCTGCATAAGCCTAAATGTATGCAACCATTTGCAATAGCAAGCAAACACAGGGTGCTTCCAATGAAATTACAAATTTTCTGGTGCATTACACATGCTAAGCCCTTCGAAATTTTGTGCTGGGCTATGCGTTACAGCTACGCAAATTTTACCCCTAGCGAAACCAAAGATGTATACCGATGATGGGCACCGCCTTGCCCGCGGACAAAGCACTTTTAAGCTTTCTATGCATTTTGTAAAGGCACGTGCAGAGTAAAAGCTCTCGCTGCCCATCGCTGATGTATACACATCAAAAATTTATACATACATACATAGGTACCTCGGTAAACTGATTTAAAAATAATTTTACACATTTGCAGCGAAAAATTATTGCGCTATTTTGATTTTGGCTTTAGTTGAAAATTAATATCAAAATTATGCAAGTCGATGACTTACCATTCATTCAAGCAGCTTAAATCAGCATTCCAAAATAATTGTAAATAAGCGTTGTTGAGCCGCTAAACATTATGGGCTAATATGGGCTTTTATACTATTTAACTATACACACTGACACTGCATTTACAACACTATAACTAAACACTTATCACTTGCACAATTTGCCACAAACAAACCAAATTTAACCGCAGGCAGCGCTAATGTAATTATTGACGAACAAATAAGTAAATGCATATTTCACTAAACTAGCACAGCGTTTCTTCTCTTCGCAAAATGGCAACGCCGAGATGATGCTCAGCAGCAAAGCCACCAAAGAAATGCACGGAAACTGCGATTAATCACACACAAATCGCTAGAAAAACGCTGAACTAAATTGCAACTAACACTGCACCACAGTTTTAAACACTTTCCACTGTAATTTATTATTTTTTATACACTTTTAAAAGGAAATAAAACTATTTGCACGCAGCAGAACTCAAATTCCAACCAATTTTAAACACCGAATTAATTAAACTGAGTTCGCTAGTCTCCACCACCACCACCACCTGTGTGCATGGCAGAACGAACGAACGAACACCCACGACGACCGGCAGAACAACGATTAGCGACGACACACAAACGCACATAGAATATGAATATGTGTGTATTAACGCAAATTAAAGGTCACAACAAAAGCAACAAGAGTTCATCAAACTATTGCAGTCGCGTGCCATACACACCGGAACCAGTGTTGCCATTTTTCTGCTTTTGGAGCTCTTTATTTTTCTATTTGGCTCTGAAAATTGGGCTCTGGCTTTTTTAGGACAAATCAAGATACACGTATTTTTTTTTTGTTTTGCAAACAAAAAAAATCGTTGAGTTACGAACTCTGAAAATTTTAGGACAAAGTGTGGTTTTAGAGAAAAACGGCTGAAAATTTTTTTTTCAAAACTTTTTAGTATTTTTAAAAATCAATATCTTGCAATTCGGTTTTTTGATTGTAGAAGTGTTTTAATGCGCTATATTTGCGTACTTTAAAATTTAAAAAATTTTGAAAATTAATAAAATGGCGACCATTTTTGGAAAAATCTAAAGACTAAATTTTCTCAAAAATATAATTCTTAATTTTCTTGAAAATTTGTTTGTGGTTACTAGATACAAGAGAGAACTTTTTCCAATAGAATTTTTTTTTTTGCAAATAAGAAGACTTAGTATTTTGGGTAATGTAGCGCACAGTAATTCGAGCTCCGACAAGCTTAGACGATGTATTCTTTCTCAGGCGGCCATTGTAGAAAAAGGAAAGTCAAAACTTCAGCATTGATAAAGTTACAAATTTTAGTGGAAAAATAAACATTAGTATCCACGGGAAAATACAGACTGCACTATAAATTCATGGATCTAGCTTAATGAATTCAAAAATTATACAATAAGAAGAAAATCGTTTTTTCTGAACGAGCGGATTTTGTTTTTGCCTTACTAATTTAGCATTTAGGGAGAGAAGGAAGTGAAACTTTTCACACAAATTTTGCGAAAAAATTATACGTAAGCCGAGTTTTTATGTTCAATTCAAAAATCTGATATTACAGATTTTAACAGTTTGTAAAGTATTTTTAGTTCATTTTGTAGTTTATATAACGAACTCGAATATATGCACCTTATTTTGGATTTAAATTTTTTTTTTCAACTCTTAAACTTTCGAAATTCGTTGTTTTTATTAAAATTGCGGAAAGTGTAAAAACCACCTGACTTCAATAAATGCTCAAGTATAAAAAAATCCTAGCTCTTCATTCTACCTATAGCTACCTATTCGTATTATTTAGCTCTTTTCTGCTCTTTTTTTTCGGCCGTTTTAGCTCCAAACGAAGTGTTTCTCTGGCAACACTGACCGAAACCCCAAATGAAAACTCAAAAGCAAAAGCAGGAGTAAAAAAAAGCAGAAAACAAACACAACAAGTAATAGTGGCGCTCCAACATCGAACCACAACTTGTGCTGTGCAGGGTTGTTGAAGGAAAAGCAGCTGGCAGCTGGTGCAGTGGGTTTACTTGGCGCATTTCTCAATTTGTTGATTCAGTTTGCCGCGAACTCTACAATCGGAAAGTTGTTCCTAGTAAGGAAAGCGCAATTGTTCGGGGAAAAAGGCATTGTGGCAGTAGAGAACGCGAGCAGTGCCGGTAAAATTTGAAGTGATTTGTTGATGACTGCCACACCGCCACGGCGCGGGGGGTTGGTGCGATTTGTTGTGGGTGGAACGCGCGAGGTGAACGGGCGAGTGTTTAGCGAGAAATGCGTGCGTGACAAAAGCATCTTAGAAGAGCTGGCGCTAATGACAGCTGAGGCAATTAGAGATATGGCAAAATGGTAGTGCACATGCGAAAAATGGGAAGCGAACGGAGTGTGTACATTTGAATTTGGATTTGTGAATGTGGCAAGGAAGTGACGCAAATAAATACATATTTTTATGAGGCAAATACAAATTTCACGAATATTGAAGGCAACTGAAATTATGCAGATAGGAATTAGTTTATTCTGAGTGCTTAAAAATTAAAGTGTGTAAGATTAAGAAAGAGCAAATAAGGCGTTTTACAATTAACTATCCTCCTGTTAACTATACAGCGGAAATTCTTCTTTAAAAGCAAATAAAAATTATACCAAGACATCGATAAGTGATATCAAACAATTAATTATGTTTGCGCATTGATATCATAAATAAATAAATAATAAAAAACCAGACTACAAATAAAGGCGCGTAAAATCGAAGAATCATAAACAACAATAAAAAAATCATTTAAAAGATAAAAAAGATTGGAAAAATGTGTGACAAAAAATAACGTTAATTCTCATTTTTACTTGCAGCACTGCAACCAAGAAAAGGTTAACTAAACTGTTGAAGAATTAAAATTGAAAAAGAATTCGATAAAGTGAAATACGAGTATCACCCGCGGCTTACTGTCTCAATGAGCGGATATGTATGTATGTATGTATGTACGTGTCAATAGATACCAAATAGTGTTCGTTGAAAGAAAAACAGTTTAAAACAAATACTAAAAAAAAAGACAATGCACCAAAATATGGGTCAGTTTGATTAGTTGACAAAGTAAATAAAAACAATTGAAAATGTGTTCGATGTCTGGTAAATTGAAAATATAAATGGAATGCACGAATTAAGTGACACCTTGGAATACAGATAACACATATTGATACGGTAAATAAACAAAAGATGCGCGAATCAATTGAATTTGATAAAAAAAAAGTAAAATCGAATTTTTGACTGAAGCGAAAGAACTTAGATTTGTGCTTTAACTGAAAAGCATAGAAAATATGGGTGAATAACTGAAATATAAAAAGGATTTTAACAAAGTTTCGTCTTAGCAATGAAAAAGGATCTTATACCTAAACAATTTTCAGAAAAAGTTTAATAGAATAAAAAATGTAATATCGACCTAACTAATTCAATTGGCTTGGATATAATATTGGAGAACTCTGTCATAAATTGAGTGGTAAGTTTGATTGTTAAAATTATGCACAAAAAATAAATTTCTTTATGTACGTATAGAAAAAAATATATCAAAAAAGTAATAATTTTTAAAACACTTAGATTTTTAAACAAAAACACAACCGACTTGTTGACGTTTTGTAATATCTCATTTATTTTAGCAATTTACTTGAAACAAATTTTTCAAGCAGGGTTGCCTGCACAAAAATATTTTTGGTAGTAATCTTTTCTAATTCTCTTGAGTTTGATATCCATATTAAAATATTCAATTTATCGTATCCATAAAATTTAATTAAAATTTTCAAACAGGTGACAACCTTCAACAAAAATATGTTCGGTTGTAAGCCTTCTTAAAACCCTTTCCTTTGGCGGTCATATTGCAATATTTACTTTGTCTTATCGAATTGTTTAAACTGGAATTTTCAAACAGGTGGCAACTCTCTAATTTTTTTCTTTCTATACATATTTCAAATTGAACCTCTAGTAATATATCGGTGATGCGCGTACAGAAAGATAGACAGACAGACACGAGTTTTAAAAATTGTTGATTTGGCTTCTGTTGCTCTAATAAAGAGCCCTATACTAATTTTTCTTTAAAATCTATAATGTACAGACATTGGCCTTTTACAATTTTGTGATACATAATGATTACTCTTAGTTATGTTCATGGTCCGAATTTATCTAAAAAAACATAATTTTTACAACTTTATTTTTTTCTTTAAAACTAGGTTTAATTTAGCTACCGCTTTTTGGTGTTCACACACATTCTGCGGTTACCGATGGCCTGGTGCAGTTTATTTCGTACCCTTCTTAACAAAATACCTGGGGAAGGTGAATCTGAATCTTTTCGAAATAGTATTTGAAAATTTTGGAAATGACTGGTTTAAAGTGTACTACCAGTTCGCCGCAACCAAACTGGTTCTGCATAGTTTTACTGGCCGGCCAGTGATCTTCTTGTTGCAAACAACGTTTTTTTTTTGGCTTTGACCTAAGTTCCACCGGTGAGAATTTTGAAGACTTTGCTGTCGCTTCGTATGTTGTTTGAAACTCCGTCTTCGTCCGAGAACCAACAGCGCCCTGCCGAAGGTAACCCTTAGAATTTTGCGGATATTAGTTGGTACTTCATTGGCGTGAGTTTCCAACTACAGCCTTACCTATTTGGCCGCTTTGTAAAGATAGTTGCCTAGATCGGAGAGAAAATTATTTGCTTTCGAAAACAGGTCATCAATGCCATTGTCCGACAACAGCATCAAGAAATCGTCAGCGTATAACATTAAACAGATGCCGTGCATGCCCTATGGAATTCCCTGTTTGATAATAGGGAAGTTATATGCATTCGGATCAAACTCCCCTTCTTCAATGGTGGGACCACTCTCCCGCCGTAGTCTATGGCTTTGAAGAATTTTGTCTTCGCGTTGGCCACCTGAGCTTCGCGCTGGCTTTCGGTTATTGGTGGTTTAAAAGCTATTTCTGAGACCAAAAAAATAGTAGCTTTAGGCGAGAAACTGATCCCACTAAGTATTCTTCGAATACTACATCTCTAAGCCGAACAATGTTTTTTTAATTCAAATCTAAATTGGTAAAATTTTGATTTAAACATTTTACGCTTATTATTGAGTTTCTTCTGTTTCTTCTTCACCTAATGTGTTTCAGTCGCAAATCTTCAAAAGCGAAAATCCACCTCTGACCCTCTCCCACACATACGCTGGATTAAATCAACTTAGCGCTTTAGTAGCTTTGCACGGCTTAACGCCCCAACTGCAGTGCAAACTTTGGCGCAATTTACAATAAACACTTTACGTTGCTTAACGCGAAGCTACCAAGTAAATTTTAGTGTTTTTATTCATTGACACAATTCTCAAATCCCAGCGCGTACTTTTTGAAACGAAAAGAACAAAACGTAAACTGCTTTAAGAGTGTTATTGAAAATTACATTGGCGTAATGCCGAGTTGATCAGTAAAATTTGTTATATTTTTTTTTTTTAGAAAGAAGAGAAAAAATGGCTAACAAAAGCAATAACAATCAGCATAAAGTAAAAGCAGCAAAACAGCAAAGTTTCAAAAGGAATGTAATAATAACAGACATAAAAGATATAATTTTTACTACGTACGAATATAAGAAGATTTCGCTGAGAGAATCGAACGATGAAAAAAAAAAAACTAAACAAAAGCTGAAAAAATGCGAGTGCCACCATATCCTTCGCGTGCGCCGAAATTTCTTTTGTATTTAGCTGCCTACAAACATGCATAAATACACATGTAACCATGTCTTTTGTTATTTTTTCCCAGAGTTGTCGTTGGCAAGCACCTGGATTTTGCCCTAAACTTGCTCCCATTTTATTACGTAGATACTGCGTTGGCTTTCAGCCATGTACACTGACTTTCTGACAAAACGTCTATCAAAAAATCTTTAGCATGCCAGTCTCTGTAGCTTGATGTCCTTTCTCTGCTTCTGGGTTGCCTTTTTCCTTTGGGTCGTCCAAAAATTTGTTTTCCACACTGCGCTCAAAAGCTTGTTGCTTCTGGCGTATTTCGGTATTAAACTGAAGTACAGTAACGCTTTGAAATTGTGTCTTTTTTAGTATGTTAATTTGTTAATAAGAGAATCACTAGGAAAAATATCAAGAAGGTTCTATTTAGTATATCCAGAATCTTAGTAAGCATAAAAAAGTAGCAAGTACCGGAGTTACTGGAGGAGGACTAGGATACTGCTGAACAGAAGCCCTAAACCCTATACTTAACTACCTCAGGTGATGGTCTATTAAACTAGACACTGCGATCACGACTTGGTCATTAACAGAATGCAGTTTGGAAAGACAGACTATCTAGTAGGTAATATTGACCTCAACAGCAATTAAAAGTGCGATTTCCATTCAAAAGGGAATGGAGAAGGGATTGAATTGATTCAAGATGAGCTGCAGTGTAGGAGTGGGAGTTTACTCCCAGTAACTCTGCATAGCTCTATCTCTATATGTAAGAAAGGACGCAAACATCTTCTAAGATAACGTTCTAGGTATCCTTTAAGCCGTTAAAATCTTAGTTAGTTGTGTCGGGAACAAAAATAAAGCAACAATGTATTCTGACAGCCCGGCCGCATTATTACCAATGGGATCTCCAAATAGAAAATCTAAACTGCCCAGGAAATGGAAAGCGGAATTATGCTGAGTGTTTCAGTTAATTATCATCTCTCTTGCCGGGCTTCCCACACGAAGGCAACGAGAGAACTGATGAATTGGGCAAAGAAAGAAGATTGTTTGGATAAATCTGAAGCGGTTTGTCACCTTGAAGCAATCAAGGGAGAAATTAGTCTGCATTTCCTTAAACATGGGTGAAAAAGATGGGCAGTTATACAGACTAGTAAGCTTGCAAGAGAATTCTGAACTGACTTTAACATGACCAGGGGCTAATCTGCAAGCAAACCGAAGTAGTGCTTTCAATTCCGCTAGCGTTTTTTTTTTCTTAGAAAGCTTTTTCATAGCAGAAATAAACTCGGCGGGTAAAGGGCATAGAGACATAAACGCAAATAATATAGTGGATGGACTAGCAAAGTGCGGCTGTGCACAAAATGTGCTTCATGCAGTGGGCATGGGCGCCCGAGAGATATCAAAAGTAGATAAAACGAAATTTTACAGCATCTTATAGGATTGCAGGGCATATCTGGAATACCTACGACCCATTTAACTCCAATCCTCTGAAAGAAAATACATAGAAACTCATGGCTGTTTCCACAGGCCACGACAAAGGATCGGCATACCCTTCAACAGGTTGTGCCGTAGCTGTAAGGATCCGGTCTCAAAGAAGACGGTTGAACACTTTCTTTGAATGACCGGTGCTTGCAAAATGGGGGCATGTTTTGGGGAGTAGTCTCTGTGTAACATAATGAAGTTCATCAAAACTGGCAAGGGACTATAGAGTGACGCGAGTTTGTGGTTTCAAAATGGTGAAGATAAAAGGTGACCAACTACTCTAACAAACCAAGCAATCAACGCTCAGAGTTTCGTAGTTGTTTTCCGAGGGACAAACGTTTTTAGAACAAGATCTTTTTCTGTCATCTGGAGATTCTATCGACCACGAATCAAGCCTGAGTCGTTGGAAAGAGGCTAAGAATTCAAACAGTGGCAACATGATAATGGCCCAGTAATGCCCTTCGTGCGACAACTTCAATTCTGCCCTTAGGAAAAATTTTGATGAGGCATTTATAGCAAGTTTAGCCCATGAATATATCTTTCACCTCCACTTTTATCGGTTAATACTGAAGTCAAAGGACCAGAAGTTTATGTTCGTTGCAGTACCTCAACCAACTAAGCAACCTCGCCGACAAGTCTTCACTTCTATAACAAATGTCTTACCATTGAGCGGAGAGGCCAACAAATGGTAATACTGATCGCAGTTGACATTAGTAGGCCTTAAAATTGCTTCAGATGGCAAAATTTCTAACCTAAAAAGTACCCGAAGAATCGAATGCTTAAATACTTATCCTGGATCAGAAGAGAGAATTTTCAATCAAAAATATGTAATCTTTGTAAAGTGGCACTTATCCATGCCTGACTGTGACTACTACCTCCGCCAATGTTTTCTTCGTCATTTTCAATTTTCTTTCACGCTCCAGCCAGCGTCTTTTCTTTTCATAATTTTTGTAAACAGCTTAAGCGTTTTATTTGTCTCTTGAAAAGGCGCAGGATTTTGTCAAAAATTCCTACCATTGTGCTCACTCTCGTTTGCAAGTGCATCAAGAGCCCCAGTCAGTACTCGTAGTTGTGTTTCGATTGTTGGCATTTGGCTTGTTAAATTTGTGAAGCGAAAGCTCTTTTAGGAAAACATTTCACTGCGCCCGTAAATGGCGGGAACAGGCAAAGCAAAAGGGATCAAAGTTGAAGTATTTTGTCTATTAATTTTTGGACGATTTTACATGCATTGTTTTTTACCTTTATTTTCTTTTTGTCTCTTTAATACCGCTTTTTACCTTGTATTTGTTTTTCTTTTTGAAGAAATTTTTAATTTCACCATTTTATATTTACCTTCCACCATCAGCTTTTTGCGCTTGTTGTCACAGAATACCGCGGTTCCGTCATGCTTCATAAATCCTTTTTATGATGCAATGCACAGCAGCTACTTGAAAATTTGTTTTCGTGTATATCTCTTATTAGAGACGCTCTACTTAAAGCTGGTAGGTAGTTATCTATTTTAGGGTAAAAACTTTTATGTTTTAAGTAGGTCTCTCTTCTTATCATTATATTTACTTTTTACCGTTTGTTCTTAACTCGCAAAGCTTATTTTAATAAGTCTAGCATTTCAACAAAAATTTTCGTAGAAATTTTCCGACGAATTCCATAAGTTCATTAATCTCGTCGGATTCTTAAAATCCGAGCACATAAACTTGTTTTTTCCATTAAAATTTCGTATTTCAAAATACCTAAGAACTTTGCTAGCTTATATTCTACTCTGAAATTTTCCATCACTCAAATAATAAATCAGAATTCCAACTAATCATTAATGTTGTATCCACGTGCGCTTGTTGCACAGTAGCAATACACTCTTTCCATTACTCCCTACTTATTACTCTTTTACAGCGAACGAACGGATATGTTGCTATCAAATAAATTCTTTTAATTTTTATTTTTTTTATCTTCCCTTTTGTTATGACTCGTGCTTCACCGGCGTGCTCAGCGGTGTATGCGCGTTTTAATAGCCACTTAGGCCACAGTTGCATGTCGAGTTCATAATTCTACTCTACGCTTCGGTAAGTAAAAAAAATTACATTAATGAATGTTGGAATCTTGTAAGATTTTCGAACTACAAATCTATTTAGTTTCATCATTTTTAAAAAAATGCATTTATTTTAAATATTCGGTAGATATTCGTTCCCATTCTTCCCACATATAAATAAAAAATTCACTTAGCTTTAGTTGCCCATAAATCTTCTCAACTGGCGTCTCTGCATTACCTGGCATCTTAACCAGTCTAAGTAGTAGGATTCGTGCACGCCTTCGGTGGGGTTAATCTAATGGGATTGTACACTGAGCGAAGAGAATGCGGTTGAACTCTTTTTCCCTCAGAAAGTTTGAAAAATAGGTTGTGGTCAGAAAACTTCTGCGAGATTAATGAAATCACCTTGCATTGACATGCAAGTCGTTGAAAACCACTATGTCCTTAAAAATCCCGAAACATCGTTGTCGGTCCTTTGTAAGCTCTCTATAGATTTTGTATCGCCGGACGCCCGCAGAGAGCCATCACTTATAGTGCGGGATATGCTTTTGTCATAGATGATTTTTATTTATTTTAATCCTAGCAGCTCAAAAAACATTGAAGATGAGTGACATTTGATATCGCGGCATTCGCATAAAATTTTCAGGAAGCCCAAAAGTTTATCCCATGCTCCTGACTGCTCTAAAATCCTATCCCTCCGACCGGGAATTTGAGCGTCATCTGTCTTACGTTGTCTACAGCGAAAGTTGTAATTAATATATATCTTTGCAGATAATTAGAAGTATAAGAAACTGTAGACATCCTGCCGCCACACTTCGCTTCAACAACCTTACTACTACTACTGGTATCACAATCACACCCGTGGGTATATTCTTCTTAGACCTGGGATGGCTGCTTGAAACGGTCACATTTGAGCTGTTACGTGGTGCTTTGGCAAGCATATAACGCTCCATTGGTTGCTCAAGTGTGTCCTGATGCTACTAGACGTACTTCTAATTATCTTGCTCCTTCACTGGGATCTGAGAAGCCATACTAATCCGATAGCATTACACCTGAGCGGATTAAAATTAAAACATAGGATATACTATTGGAGCGGCCACACAATGACCGGCATTTCTGAATGGTTGGGCGGCGCAGATCAGGAATGAAAGCCGCTCATTGCGTGGCCTGGGCCTTAGATGCGTGCTAAGCGGACTCGAACATTAATATTCTTGTCCATCTTTTGCAGACTGCGGTCTAAACACACTTTTTTACTAGCCCGTAGAAGCTCTGCGGGACCAACAACTTCGGATTCGTGAAACTTAGTAACTCAGCCTTTTTCGCTTTAATTTGGAAGTTCGCGTACGTAATGGTGTCCCGAAGTGGCAATGCTTATGGTACACGATGTTCTCCTGTTTGAGGAAACCACCTTAGTCTAACCCAACCTGTAAGTAGTCCGAAAGTGGGTAGGCGCTCGTCCACAGAACTATAACTTACCATGGCATGTTATCTTTAGGGACTATAGTCGATCAAATGATGTGTCTTTGTGCACGCTACTCAGCCATTTTTGAAGGAAGGATGTATCAACATTCTTGGTTTTGGATATTACACTGGACTCCATTCTTAGTTCGCGGAATGATGTAAAACAAAGTAAAATCGGTGTAGCGTAAAGTCGGCAAATGATGACAAGCCATAAAATAGAAGGTAGAAAAACAAATTTACAGACAAAAAAGCTTTATCCGTGGATCAGCAGTGCTGGTGCTAGGCAAAGACCTCCACCCAAGACTCTAGTAAACCCCCAATAAGAACTTCTCCCATTTCCTTTAGACTCTTCATTTTCTGATAGTTCGTGATTTTTGGTGTGGCCTTACGTGATCTCCCTTATCTTGGCAACCTTTTTCTTAAACTAAACTACCTTCACATTACTCAAAAATCATTGCTTTACTTTCAACAAAATATTTCTCTCAGTGTAATTGTAATTTGTAAGCCATCATACCCGTCGACCGCAAATTGGAGAAAAATGTAGAAATGTGTAAAGAAAACACGAAATGTAAAACACTTGTTTGTCAATCGGCATTCAGTTTTCGACACTTAAATAAGATTCAGTGCATTGTAGACGCAAGACGCGCGCACAGTAATCCGAAACGGTGCCGCGCCGTTGTGTGGCTGTGTCATCGGCATTGTCATCGTCAGCACCAGCACCAGCACGCCAGCATATCAGCGTCTCCTACTCAGCCGCCTGATTTGGCAGTAATTATGCTAATGCTATGAATGGACTATAAAGACCTGGAGATTTCTACAAATACTGCTGAGCTGCTTAGGCAAAAGTAAAATACGTATAATACGTATAAATAAGTATAAAGATTTTTTTTTTTTTTTTTTTTTTACAGATTGCCAGATTTTCCTATGCGTTTTAATGAGCGCTATTGTTTTGATTTGTGGAGTGAAGAACGATTGTGCTTAGTGGAAATATGTATGTACTAAAATAAGCTCAAAACTCTGACTAACAGTCAAGCCATTTGCTGCCTTTGGAAATCTACAACGAAATTGAAATACAGTTTAAAGTACCCGTAAAATTCCAATTACTTCCATTTCTGTTTATTTTATTTTTTTTTCTTAGAAAGTAAGCTGTTTTATTCCATCAGTTTGAACTTTTGCCGTCCTCAACTTTATTATTTTTTATTTACATACTTCCATGAAAATCGCAAATAACTCTGATTCATTGGCAAGGATTTTTTCCATTCATTTTATTTTCGATTTATTTTTTATTCTTTTATTTTGTTTATATACACCACCCCAGCAATTGTGTTGCATTGAGCATCACAAATGAACCGGCTAAGAGTCAGTTGCATAGCTGCGGCAAAGTGGTGCATGCAACAAGAATGCGCAATACAGAACAAACTGCTCACGCGACAGCACACTTGAAGAGGGCACTTAGTTGTTACGTACGAATATATATATATTGACGGTGGTATGAAGAGACACAATTTTTGGTTACACTTTTTTGTATACCTCGAAGTTCGAAGCGGTTTTTTGCACTTTGAGTGGATTTGTATTCATATCTGAATCGGAGGATCAGCATAACTGGAACTTATATTACAACTGATGTACTGATAAGTACGTCTAAGCAGATATCTTGAGTTAGAGAGGCAAGCACAAATTTAAACCAAGGACCGAGAACGCGCTCCAGTTTCGGATGAGTTCTGCACAAGAATAACATGTAATGTCAAAAACGTTCCCACAAACGAACCAAACGGGAGGGTTGTCAAGAAAAACAGAATGAGAACGAAACTTTCGGGAAAGTTTCCAATTAGAACAAAATGAGAATATAAGTGTCGAGAACGTACAAAAAAGCATCTGTGAAGTGCAGAACCAAATTATGGTCAAACGAAAAAAAAAATCCGAAATTATCATCATATCGCTAGCTTAGAGTGAAAATTTGTAAGTCCAACTTTTTCAAAGCGGAGCGAAGACAAACTTCGTAAACTCCTTTTTCTGCAAATATTTCGCAAAACTTAGATAGAATAATTTTTGCGTATTGAAAGCAAAACATAACTCTATACGCACGGCATAGTCCGACGTTAATGCGGCTTTTTGATAATATTTTGAATTAATCGGAATTTTTATTCTTTCTTTAGACCTAAAAAATACTCGTTTCACTGCAAAGAAGTGGGCAGGAATAAAATATTTAGTTTGGGCCTTTAGAAAATGATGCATTTTTAATTTTCGTTATAAGTTTTGATAAAAGATGGGCTTAGAAACTTTTTACTCTAAGCTAAGGATATGCGTTTTAGCTTGAAAAAATTGATATGGTTCATTTTTTTCTCAGTGTAGAAATCCGTTCGGCCGAAAACTAGAATCCACAGTTGTTTCTGACCCTTGAAGTATACTAAATGTCTGCCTGTCACGTAGATACCTAAACATATTCAGTATAGGTCTTTCACATCCTCCTCCTCCTGCTCCTCATACCTTAATTTGTTTGGATTGTTCGAAAATGGATCTCCTAGATCATTTTACTGCTTTATAGAGTATTTCATGACGCGCCGAAGCAATTGACTACTACTTGAAATTTGAACGAAAGATTTATTTAGCCAGGTGCAAGGTTTTCTGCGAGGAGGCTTTTTTAATTACCTTAGACGTTGAATATTTAAAATTTATTTAACTAAACCTAAGTAGTGGGCCACTGTACTTCTCTATGCTTGCCATTACCGTTCGCCCGCACACACGCACACTACTTTGCTCCACCGTCTCATCAATTACCGATCTTGTTCGATTACGTGCAGCAACGGCACAATGACTGCACCAGCAGACGTTGCATTGTACGCGAAATTATGTTAATGATGCCGCGGTCTTTGGATAAATTTTGTACAAAGATACCAAATACGAAGTTGACAGCGGGAGCAACATACATACATACCTTCAAGACGCAAGATCCACTTATCAGAACAAATGCGTGTTCGTATGTAGATAGATGTAAAAGAATGAAGGGGGGTAGAAGAGGATGCGCGCAAAGCAACATGCACTTTCATGTGCAACGCATACTAGATATGTAACAGTCGGCTGCAAGAAGAAGGCGGACCTTGCAATCCACAAATAAATGCACCACTGCACTAATATATACACATAAGTATGTATGTAGATACTAACATTCATACACGTCTACATACAATTCCTACTCGTATATAAATTAGCGCACAATCAATTAGCTGGCAACATGCTCCATTCTTCCACTTGTACATACATTCATATATCTGTTAGCAGCTTGTTGCACTTTGCTTGTCTACCCCACTGCCATTTGAGCTAAACCGCCGTCAGTCAGTCGGCGTAGTCATTGAGTGAGTGCATGTAAGTAAATAAAATCAAAATCGCAAACACCAATTCGATGCAATTCAATCCAATTTAATACCAACTCACAATTCAATTCGACTGTTGGAGTTTTCGTTGCAACTCCACTCCACTCAGCTTTAGTGGCTTCAGCAGCCGACAGCCGCTTCTATAGAAAGTGCTCTTTGCCTCCCTGCTACACTGCACTTCATTCACTTCATCCATTTGAATTGATTTTACGAATACATAGTTGCGAATGGATTTCGCAGCGATTCAAACTATTTCAAGCATCCCACTTTGTAGCCCTTCTTCTCTCCGTTTTAATTCTTTGCTCATTTATTGTGTGTACTTCATTCAACATTAACTACTTTTCGATGTGCGTAAAAAATCACAAAGTGCATTGATAAAAAAAAAGGCGAACCAACATTTCGATTCCCTACGCGAGACCTGCATTCTCAATTGCGGCGTTCTTTGTTTTATTTAAAAATACTGAAGTGCATCAACGAATTTTCTTCGTCGGATCGTTGAACTGAAGACAATGCGACATTTTGTTGACTGGCGCAGAAGTCAATGTGGACCAATTGTTATTATCGACGTACATATTTGCAATTGTTCATCGCACAATAAACTGGTTGAAGCTGCTTGAGTTTTTTTCTGCAGAAAGGTTGCTCGTGAGCAGGGCTCATTGCCAACTTTCTTACGTAGGATAGATTGTAGTGTAAGGACAGGGGTCTATTCCGAAAAGTTGAGTCTGATCGGTACAATCTCTGAGGCAGCAAATTTTAAGCTGAAGTTCTGGGCAACCCGAACCAGATCTCGGCTCCCCAGCCGCATTATTTCGAAAAATATGTGGCAGTGGTTACTCTCTCAGACACAGACAGATACATTCAAAAAGCTACTTGAACTTCATGAAAAAATCAACAAAGAGTTTATCGAGATCCAGATGGGTAAGAGAATGCTGGTTTTGGTCTGAGAATAAGAAGAGAGTAGGTCAGGAGCAACTAAACTAATTTAAGGCATAAGTACTTCGTAGGGGTGTCTGCCCCTTTCTTAGCTTGGAAATCCGCTTTCCCATTGCCACCAGGCACTCAGATTAAGGATACTTTTTGCGGATAGATCATTTGATGATAACGAGTATCTATCTAAATCCTTGAGAACAGATTGGCTGTAATTTGTAGTAAGTCATTATTGAATGCTTACATAAAGCATACATTCTGTCATTGGAATCCGTTACGTACAAAATTCATGACCACACAATATGCTTCGGATGACATCTCTTAAATTGAAATTATTTCGTAGCAAGTACCAGGGATGCCTAATCCTTAATGGGGAACGTGTGATCTGGATATAAGTCAAGTTCATACCGAAAGCTGGTAGATCCTCTTATACTTAACCTGGTGACTTTAGGCCTATAAGCCTCAGCTCCTTTCAACTCAAGACTCTGGAAAGACTCCAATGCAATCACGTAACTCAGCTCTCTTTTCTAATGCACAGCATGCCTACAGCAAGAACAGATGCACGGAGACTGCCGTCCTTTCTTTATTTTCAAAAATTTGACGATCGCTGGAAATAAAGTAATCTGCTTTATTGGCACTCCTAGACATACCCAGGGATTTCAAAAACATTCTCCCGTATGCGATTACCTCGGCTCTGGCGGACATATGGGTGAATGAAACTCTGGTAAGGCTCATCCACCCATTGCTTATCAGCAGGGTGATGGGTTCGAAACTGGGGCGGAGACGATTCGCAGATCCGTCAGGAGCGGCACTCACCAAGGGGTATTTCGCTTCCCCTGTCGTGGGATTGCAGCAGGTTTAACTCGTAACTGAGCAGATTAGATGCAGATGTCCAAACGAGTGCCCGTCATGCGGAGAGACACCCCACGACTCGAGACATCTGGTCGCATGCCCGCTAATCCCCCTCAACTAACGTCTCTGCCTCTATGGACAGACTGTATAGAAGCTGCACGATTGTCTGAATGGCCGATCTAGGCGGCGTTGTTGTATCCGCTACTATAATAACAACAACCATGCTGTCTATTATGCCTTCATAAAATTAGACAGAAAAGGCGTGCACACGGGTCTGTTGCTGAACAAGGTCAAAACAAGGCATATCCTGTCATCAAACACATAGTCACCGCTTACGGATCTATGCACCCACGCCACTGTTGAAAGTTACAATTTAGAAGTAGCAGAGGACTTCAACTACTTGGGAACAAGTACAAACACCAGTCTAAGTCTTTAATCGACGAACAAAAATGACACTTTTTAAGAAACATACCATGTCCGCCTTGATGTATGGCACAGACTTAACCAAAAACCATCGCAGTGTGTGATGAAATGCAGTCGAAACCTTTTGTCATTCTACAACCCATTTAGGACATTGACACATTCCCTCTTTAAGGCCAAAAAGAACCAAAAAGAATTTGGTACTCCCACAAGTAGTACTCTCTCCCCACTATTGTTTAACTTCTTCATCTCGAAGCTTCATCAGCCGCCAGAGTGAGTTTCATTGATCTCAAATGCTGACTTTTGTTCGATACAGGCGCCAGACAATGGCATTGTTGACCTTTGTTTGAAAGTGAACGGCTATTTCACCGATCTTTCTCGCTTCTTCAATGTGCGAAGCTACATACGTCGCGTCGACGGCACCCCACGGTTAATAACCTGAAAATTTTAAGGGGGAGGGCGTTATATTTAACAGCTTACTCTTCTTCTGCGCGCACTCATTGGTAATTGTCAATAAAGAGCAGAGCCGAAAAAAACTTCTCAAACTGCTCGCCTACAGCACTTGGGGCAAAGAGAAAGAAAAGCGGACAAGTTCTAAATTCCACTACACCAGTTTGGTTACTTTAGCAGGGGCTAAACTCCTACTTATTCAGACTCGATGCCGGCCTCGTCGAAACAAAACTTTACAGACCAGCTGTCAGATCTTCGTAGTGCCGCTAAAACAACACTTTAATTATTCCCCCGAACACTCCCTTGGATAGCACGCACTTTTGAACAATAAACAGCTACTTTTAATTCTAAGAACTAGTATTTTCTTAAAATACACAAAATTTTCAGCCCAAAAGATAAGCTTCAGCTTTCCAACTTCCGGCCGCAAAATGCGTAATTTTGCTAGCAGAAAATTCCATGGAAATGCCAATTGAGCAAATTTTTATTAGTGTTGCTTCCGTCAACACTTCGACAGGCATGACATGACAGCTGTGGCCAAGTGGCAAAGTGGCAATGTGGCAATGTGGGCGCATGCAAAGGGGTATTTGAAGCAGCAAACTTCTCCAAATGGGGTTGTCAGTAATGAACAGTAAGCTACACGCGCTATCGCCTCTCTCAGGCCCATTAACAAAAATAAAAAAAGGATTTCCAAACATTGTAAGCCGTAAATCGTTAAAAGTAGACCTTTTTTTATTTGAAAAAAAAAATGCAAGAAAGTATGCAATGGCAATAAAAAGATGTTTGTTTTTCATTACAGTTGCTTTTGTTTTTATCTACTCTTCTCTTTTCATTTTGGTGAGCGGCGGTGACTACTTCCAACGCGCGAAATTTCGATTAAATATGCAAAACGCATCAAATGTTTTAATGGGTGTAACAAACACGACGACAGCAGTAGCGTGGCGTGCCGTGGTGTGGCGGCAGCACAACCACCGAGCAATCGAAATGTGGCGGCTGGTTTGTAGATATGTAGATACTCGCCAATATAAGCAATTTATTTACTTACATGCTTGCCAGCCATTTAGCAGTTATCTGTAGGTGTTTTTATTTTTTGGCGGCAATGGTATTTTATTTTAGTGCGCCTTTTTTTCGGTGGCTTTTATTGTTGTTTTTACTATTATTGGTGTGGAACATGTACCGCAAGTCGTACATAGGTTATTAGCCGCCAATAGGTTTTTTTTCCTCCTCCGCCTGTGCTTCTTCTTCTTCTTCTGTCTTGGCATTTTTCCTTCGTGGTCGGCTGCCATGGCGTGCCAAGTTATTGTAAGTCCAGACTCAGTCCGGTCTCAGTCCAACTAATACTTGAGAGTTTGTCTCACTGTCCGAATGTCTGATTGCTTGTGTGTTGCGTCCGCATACATATTTTATGTTCGCTTTGCATGCCGGTGTGTGAGAAATGTTGTGAAAAAAGGTAATGATTGCATAAAATTATTATGTTAAATGCGTTGTTTATTGGACAAATATGCAGTAAAAGGAATAATAAATAAAATAAAAAGCAATGAGAACTCTTCGTCCATCCCAACTCCGCCTGTGTAGTCGTTTCAAGCTATCCACCTGCGCCAACTGCACTGCGGCCAGCAGCTACTTTTATGCGGCGTGTCAGCACAACGACGCCAGTTGGTTTTGACGCCTTCGCCTTCACATTGGCTTTCATTGCCAAATCAGTGGTTGCGCCAACGCCTTCAACGCTGCATTTGTATGTATTTTGCCTTTGCCTTTCTCAACAATCGCCGCTGGTTGGGTTTGTCGTAAAGTTTAGTGGAATGCCTTCTTCTTTTACCTTTGCTTCTGGCATTTAAAAATGGGGAAATTCCTCCATTTCAATTCTTAGAATTTTTAACGGTTTTTTTTTTTTTAAATTCCTCCTTGTAGTTACTTTTCCATCTCACCAATTGCTTACTTTGCATTTTTTATTGCCAAACGCTTGTGAGATGGATTTTTTAATGCACTAGATAAGAAGGTTCCATTAAATTTATTTTAATTTCAATTTGTCTGTATGCAAAGCGTTCCAAAATCCTGTTTTTTAATACAGTTAAAGCTGTAAAGTCTACTGATTTCCATTTAAGCGCTTTAAAAGTCCATTAAAATTCGTACAGCGTCTAAGTGGTTACACACTCTTAGGAGGGTGACTAATAGGGGGTCTGCTAAAAAGCGCGATATATCTTACTCACAGCAAAAAAATAAATAAAAAATCCATAAAATGTCCAAACATCTAACTAAATGCCCTTAATGATTTTCGAAATGTGATAAAGCCGAGCTGAACCGGAACACTAATTGTAGAGTACTATCCTGATAATGGTTATGAGGATCGGATTACTTTTCCAGTATTTATTTCTTTGTTAAAAAAAAAACAACACAAATAAGTTAAAAATAAAAAAGTAAGTGCGCCTGGCCCACACTGTATTTAGAAATGAAACTTACGTTTCATATCTAGTTTGTCTCATAATCAATATATGTATGTCTTTCATTAGGTCGAAATCAGTGAATAAAACGACAGGCTAGTTAATACTGTATTATAAGCCTAAGGTTATATTTTAATTCCTAACATCGTATAAATATCATACAACAACAAAAAACTAGTCTATCCGCCTTTATCTATCCGCTTCTGCCTCTACCTCTCTATCTCTATCTCTATTTCTTTTCTCTCTTTATTCCTATCTTTACCCTTCTCGTTATGATTATATTTATATTTATCTGTTTTCCTTTATCTTTATATTTATCTTCTACTATTCTTCATTTTGATCTTTATTTTCTTTTTATCCCCATCATTGTCTTTACTCTTTTACTCATATGTACCCATATTCACCCCCTTTGTCCTTCGCAAAGCGTCTAAATTTACCTTGTTTTTATCTTTCATATCTTCATATCATGTGACGTTATATCATGGGTCATGCCATCTGGTGTAATGTTGTGTGATATCATCTGATGTGATGTTATGTCATGTGGTGTTATATTATTTGATGTGATGTGATGTCATGTGATATCTTGTCACGAGATATGACGTCATGTCTGGTTATGTCATTTGTTGTAATTAGCTGTGGTGAGTTAAGGTGTGGTAAGTTTAGGTGAGGCGTGGTGAGTTAAGGTATGGAGAATATATGAGTGGCGAGTATTTTCTATACTTAATTACTTTATTACTTTATCTTAATCCTTTCCCTTATCTTTACTTTTTTCGTTATCCTCATCCTCATATTTTTCCTTATATTTATCATATATTTCACATTTATCTTTACGTATATTTTTTCTCTTCATCCACACTTGTTTCCATCCCAAACATGTCCGTTGCATTTGCCAATTTACTCCCGACCGCCGCTAAAGAAGTTTTACTCCAAAAATATTTTTAAACTAATATTTCTAAGAATGAACCAAATCGAACTATAAATACACACAACTTCTGCGCCACATAGCCCAATAATTTATCTTTCATACTGTATTGTCATCGCGTTATCGATAGGCCTAGGAGACGTGCTGTTTCCAGACGAGATCGCTCCAAAATGAAAGGGGTACCAGCTGCAGGGGATCGGGAGGCAAGTGAAATGGTGGTTGGTATCATATGTGGCCTTTGTCTTAGTTGCGCAGGAGTTACGTCAGTTTCTCGAGGTAATTCTTATGCGAAGACTGGTGGTTGAAGGTGGTGAGTTTCTCTCGCTTAGCTTCGTTAATGGCTAATTTGTATAAGTTTAGGTTAGGTAGGTTACTTCTTTTTGTAGACCTCAGCAGGGATCGAACCCACATCATCGATTACTGACATTGGAAAGAAAAATTTTCAAGAAACGATTCGACGCTTCTAATGATGGCTTCGATGAATGGCGAATAAGATGGACGGACGAACTCGATGAGCTAGCTAAATGTATAATGCAAATGGACAACTAAATACCCAATAAATCAAGAGGAAGACCAAGATCAAGATTGATTGATGAACTAAACGAAGACTTAAGGAGACTTAATCTGAAAGACTGGGAAATAACAAACAAGACAGAGTGACAAAGAGGCGTATTGTTTAGCAGGCCAAAGGTCACAAAGAGCATTTAGAGGAAAATATAAAATTATTGCATCCAACCAAACCGACCGCGTAAAGACGCTGACGGGAATCCCCAGACATTTAGGAAAGATTATACAAAACTAGCAAAGGCAGCTTAAGGAAAAGCAAGGTTTAGAAGAAACATCCCCCCGACATTTTTCCCGAAATACATTTTCCCTTTTTAGAAGTTCGTTTAGAATAGGAGGAAACCGGGCTGATAGAGATTTTGGAAATGCTCACTTACCAACATAAATTGATTAATCGGCAAGTCCATGACAGCATATAGATGGCTGCGTGGAAGATCAACCTATCTCGGCAGCCAGTTCGAAAACGCCCTATCTCAGAAAATTTTTCAACAACGACCTATTTTTGAATTTCATTGAAAAACGCCCTTTCTCAGAACTCGGTTCAAAAATGCCCGCTCTCAGTTGCCGATTTAAAAACGCTCTATCTCAGCACATGTTCAATGTATTTTCGTTTGAGATTGGGTGTTTTTGAAGCAAATTCTGAGATAAGGCGTTCTTCAACCAAATTCTGAGATAGGATGTTTTTCAATAAAATTCTGAAATAGGGCGTTATTTAATGAAACTCTGAGGTAGGGCGTTCTTGAAAAGTTTTCTGAGATAGGGCGTTTTCGAACTGGCTGCCAAGATAGGTCGATCTTCCACTCACCCATCAATATAATATCAGAGATCCAAGGAATAAATATCTTATCAAAATGGCGCTCTCAACTCTGATTGGTTCCGGTCAAGTACTCAGGCAACGTTTTTGCCAACCCACCAATAATGCAACAAACCTCTTCGAACTCATCAGTTGATTCACAAATACCAGCACTGTTTGTATTAAATGCACTGGAAACTGGACATCTTAAAGGCGTTGGACAATGCTACAAATAAGCGAGTAGATAAGTATGTATGTATGAATAAGTTAAGGAAAAGGTACGTGAATGCAAACCAAACTGCTTGGGGAAATATATTTACAATAATGTTTGAATATTTATATGTGGGAGTTTGCCTCTTTGTTTGGTAATCCCTGCGGATATGCATTTAATATGCAAGTGCATCTAACGGTTCTTAGTTTAGGTAGTAGGGAATAAGATTAAGGAGAGAAATAGAAGAAGAAAATATTTACATTCAAATTGCAACTTTGACCATTTCGATAGACATAAATACAAAATAATCGTAAATCGTAGTTGGATTGGATTAGGAAAAGTTTTGCACAATTGTTTTGTTTTCAGCCGAAAGTTGCAGAGCTTTCAACACACACATGAAATAACTTTCATAAATAAATTATCAACAATAATACAGTGAGGCAGTTATGGCTCTATGTGTGTGTGTGATGCCAACAGAGACCATCTAGTAGATCTCGTAGCAGTTGCAATAAATAGAGTGCCAAGCTGGCAAGCAGTGTAAGTAATGCAAGTGTAAAGTTGCATGTTGCAAGTTGCAAGTTGCCGGTTGTCCAAAATGGTACTGATATCATTTCGATTTCGAGGAAAAGTAAGAAGAAGTTGCGCAGTAAAGTGAGTGGGTAGAACAAATTTTCGAATAAAATTTACGTGCTGCTCTGTTTGCAAGTTGCAAATTCGAATGCGAAAGACAACAATGTGCAACTGAGTGCAATGATTTTATTGGTGGTGTTGCTTGCTGCCTTGTGTCGCTTCAACAATTTCAACAATTTGTTATTTGCATTGCATTTTATGCGATTTTATATGCGCGATTAGTTCAATTGTTATTGCCGGCTAGTGAACGCACATGAGCACATACACACATGTTACTGGTGCAAGTTGCCTGCATCTATTCTGACTACTGTTCTTGCCACCCACCAGCTGAGGCACCCACTGACGCCGGCCCGGCTGCTGTGGCGCCATCAAAACTCCTGTCACCTATGCGCCCCGTTGCGTTGTCGATTGGCGGTCAATTGCTGCAAATTGAACGAACGAACGAATTGTTTTCTGCAAGCCAAGTGTGCGGTGGGTTCTCCTCACTCACTGCCACAGCCACCCCCAGACGCCCATTAATTAGTCTTTATTTCTGCGTTTTTCCTTTCTTAGTTTTTTTTGGTTTCCGAATCATTTTTGTTTCATCTATATTTCCGCTACTTTTTTCTCTTTTTCCTGTTGTTTATCTTTTCTCTCTCGTCACTTCTCTTATTTTGTATCATAATTCAGCAGCCCCCAGTCACCTCGGCCTCTAATCTTGCTACTGCCCTTCGCTATTTGTTTTAGCCTAATTGCTCTTTGGCATGGCTGCCAACAATTGTTCAACGTTCAATGAGCGTCATTTAGCTGAGCGATAAAAGTTCTATATTTTCATGAAAAAAAGAAAGACAAAATCATCCAGTACTACTAGAATATATGTTGAACTCGTAGCACTCGGTGCTTCTATGTTGGCGATGTCGCTCATCCAACCGAAATGGAGGCTTAGTCAGGCGCTTAGCAGGAAAGTTTTTCCGTGATGTGTTAATTGTTGCAATGTATGACAAACTTTTATTTATTTTCGATTATTTATTTTTTGTATTTTAGTACGCTAATGTTTTTATCGCTTGATTTCAAATAGAGTACAGTGAGAGGCAACATGAAAAAAGTATAAAATCGAATGGTTTTTTCTTTTCAAATTCAAGATTAGCCATTATTGTGTATAACTGTGGCTCTTAAACCTATCAGTGATCAAAAGTTATCCAACCGGTGTGAAAATTTAATTATAAATCAATTTTGTTCATAAATGTCAGTATTAGTCAACGGTTAGTTACAGCCTCAATGTCCATCGCCAATTGAAGAAGAAAGGATTTCCTATGTTCTCTAGTGTGTTGCGCAGTCCATCTTTTTTTCGATAAACTTTACCTTAAACGGGATTTCGCAGAATCATTGCTACCACTTTAAACCTAAGAGACATATGTATCGGCGAGGGATGCTCAGCTATTCGCTATATGGATATCTGACAGAATATATCATGAAAATGATGGAATCCTTTTGGTGTATTTAGTTACTTAGATACCAAGGGGCCCCCTAGCGGGAATTTTGTGAATAAACATTCAGTGCTAGGAAGTCAAGAAAGCTGAGTTGAAATCTCCCCAAAGAACACTCAAAGCCAACATATCCAAAGAGGTTAGATGAGTGGTGAACCGAGTTGGTCAGGGCGCCTTTGAATATCCTCATGAATACACTTTTTCCCGGATGTTGAGTCAACGTATTCGAGGCTTCTGATCTTAATGCTCCACCACCCCTCTCTGAGGACTTTTACAGAAGGCTTTGGAGACAGAAAAGAAAACATTTGCTCTTCCAGTTTTCTAGTCTTTTAATCACGGAATATTAAAAATGATACTTAAAAAAGTTTCGGAGGTGGTAGCACCGATTATGATAGCAGGGTTTGGAGGGTTCTTAATACCAATTCATATATCGCGAAACTGAAGTAAGACTAAAGTAACTGAGTCTTCTAAAGCGGTAGGTCATGGATGTGCTAAGAATGTAAGACTAATAAGCTTAATGTCTCTCGTACACGTAACGTTTAAGATACCCTTAAATCAGCGCATATCAGGGACAAGCGTCTACTTTATCGTCCTTTCAACAAAGCGGAAGTCAACATGTTCTAAACAATTTATTTTCAAGACTTCGGAACTAAAGGTATTAGAAGTGTAGGCCATTGGGGTACAGTGTCGTTCTAAATAGGTTCGCCCCTGATATTCAAGCACTACCTAGCGACTTTATCATAAGAAAGACCTCGACCAAACACAAACTATACACAAAATCCTCAGAATGACTTTCGAGTGTGCCAATCAAAATTGTAAAAAATCTTTTACTCAATGTAATTTTTTTTAATTTGGTGACACACTGGTTTTATTAAACCAGATTCAATCGTTTTGGTAAGAATAACATTTTCGCCGTTTAATTTTAACATTTTGAATTTTAAAAATTGTAAAATTTCAAAAATTACAAACGACATTGCGATATTCTGCAAGCTGCCATTTTTTTCAATTTCGTGGTACATGCTTGGAACTTCACAGATATGTTGTATTTGATGCCAACGTCCACTACCTCTAGTATATTTGAAAACCATCAAAAGTTATTAATAAAAACAATTATGATTTTTTCGAGTGACAATTAAAAAATAAAAGTTTTAAGGCCAAAATTGTTCAAATACTTATTTTTTTTTTTATTGTACTCGTTTCTGGAACTCCATTGAAGTTATTTAAAAAAAAACAACTCGCTTTGTGACCCAGATTACATCTGTAAAAAAATTTCATAACCCCAATTATTTAGGCAAGATGAAGAACAACATGAAATACGTTTATACATTAGGGTGCGGTCTAAGAGTAGCAAAAACCGGAATTTTAACGCTGTTATCCCCTTGGACAGTTCTACGCCGAAAAAATATACCCCTACTTTTTATTTTTAAATCAAAAAAACATTTAGAGGTCGCTCTAAGAGCTCAAAGTTTTCCACGTATTTAATATAGGAAAAACTACTCTTCGTAGAAATTGTATATATTTCTTGAAAATCAATATTTTTCGATCGCAAAACTCAAGTTCTCTTCAGGAGACGTACAATAGTAAGTAATACCCAATTGTTTATTTAACCATTTTTTTAACGATTTTTTATTGGTGGCCTCATTGCATATTTTGGGGTTTTTTGGCGGACCTATAAATTATAGTTACTATAAAAAAAAATTGTTAAATAATCAATCGGGTATTATTGTAGGGAATCTCCTGTTGAGAAGCAGAGTTTTTCCATCGAAAAATATTAAGAATTCTATATCATTTCTACGAAAAGTTTTCTTTCCCCATATAAAATACATGGAAAACTTTGAGCGCTTTGAGTGACCTCTAAACATTTTTTTGATTTCAAAATAAAAAGTAGGGGTTTAATTTTTGTCGGTACAGAATAATCCTAGGGGGGTGAGAGCATAAAAATTTGGACTTCTCTTTTTCTTATGCATTTTTGCACCACCCTATTGTACATACATACGTAGATATAACAAACATACTACATGCAGCTACTAAATTGGTGCATTGCTTAGGTTCCTTTTAACATACATATGTAGCTTCCTACTGCCAAAGTATTTTCATTGACTTTTAGTTTTCATTAACAAAAAAAAAGTAATTCTAAACTTTGTCTTCATTAGCATGTTTCTTTCCATGTTTATCTGCAAGTAATATCTACGACTATTGCATGACAGATGTACATGCGAGTATGTAAGTAGTACACGTATGTATCACTATAGTAAATCTGTTTATGTCCAGCAAAACAGCTCATTGTTCTACATAAATCAGGAAATGTTGAAATCCATGAAGCCTGACGACAGGCAACATAAACCAGCCGAATAGCTTTGATAGAATCAAGCGGGCGCAACACCGACGGACCACCTGAGTTACATACATACATACATACATACATACAAATAAACTCAACATTTTTTTGCTGCTGTTGTATGGCTGTAAGTCAATCTCTACCCTACAAGACAGCTGAGTATCATATGAGTACTCATATTATCATTATCCCTAATCACAAAAGTGCTTATCAAAGTCCTCATTTTCGTTCAGGCCATGGGAAAAAATTGAGTACTTTCCCCTCAATGTTGTCATCAGAAAGTCCTCAGTACTAATAGTCAAACTACTCATTTATGCCGTACTACAAAAACAAAAGTGTAAATGTGTGAGAATTTTTGCCTAAAGTGCTCAGCAATGTCTTGTAGGGTAGAGTCTAGACATGCATGCGTGCATACATATGTACATGTGTGCGTGTGTGTGTTTTATACCATTTCAATGCAACAATAAATCGTTGTAAATGCATTTAAGAAATTAATAACAAAACTTCAAAGCGAGCAAGCGAAAAGCTTCCAAAGCGGCAATAGCAGCAGTGGCAGCTGAAGCAAAAAAAGAAAAAAAAAAAACAAAGCAAAAAAAAAAAATAATTAAAAAAATAATGCAATAATAATAAAATCGCAGAGATAATAACAAAAGCCAACTCGTTAGAAGTTGAGCGGTGCGCGCATACATTTTTCACTAGCCATTTCAATGACTACCAAATATATGTGTGTGTGTGTGTGTATGTTTGCCGATTTGTATGTGGTGGCATGTATTTTTAGATTTCTTACTTTTTGCAATTGCTGTTGTTGTTTTTGCTGCGGTTTCCAATTACTGCAATGCGAGCACAAACAAAAACGCTTTACCAGGGAAGCAGCGCAACGTAGCTCAAGCAAATAGCCACCCATGTGCAGCAATACATAGCAACAGCAGCAGGGTCCAATGGTAGCAACATTTAACGCAATCAGCAACCAGCAACGAGCCAGGGAAACTGGAAGGAAAAAATGTACAAAAAAAAATTGTTTAGCAACATTTGCTGATGGAAGGCAGTACGCAGACAGAGTTTACCTCACATCATTTGTGAAAATTGCAAGAAAAGTAAAAGTCTTAGTTCATATGGAAGCATATTTTTATACCCAATGCATATATGGATGTTGCTTATAATTGAACAGCCGAAACTTAACGTACTTTAATGCCACGTTGAAAACTGGTTTGTTTTGACTTTCTAAGTTCTAAGTGCCGTTAAGTTATGTTAAGTTACCATAATCAGGCTTTTGGAAAAAAGCTCTCATTCACCACTTGCGGTGAAAAGGTATTTTGAGAGAAAGCATTTGTACACCATCTAGCCAGCGTGGCGAGAGGTTCGCTTCAAATTAAATTTTTAGATTTTATTGTTTTAAAAAGAAAAATATACATGTTTTATTTAATTTAATTTTTAGTAACTTATTTTTGGTACTTTTTTCGTAATTTAATTTTCTTATAATTACAAATTTTAATTTCATATATATTTTCCTAATTCAATTTAATTTTTAGGAAGCATTTTATTTTTTTCTTATTTCAATTAATTATTTTTTCTCTTTAAAATTTTAGATTATATTGTTCAAAAAATATAAAAATTTTTTTATGTCTCATTTAATTTTAAGAAACTTATTTTATTTTTTTCTTCTTTCAATTAATTATTGTTCTTTATCTCTTTAAATTTTTAGATTTTATTTAAAAAATAAAAATATATTTTTTTTTTTAATTAAATTTAATTTTTAGAAACTTAGCTTTAGTTTATTCTTTTCCTTTTGTTAGTAAAATTTTCTTTTAGTTTTTATGTATATTTGATTATTTTAAAAATAAAAATATATTTGTTTGATTTAAATTTGTTTTTACGATTTTATTTAATTTTTTATTTTTATTAAATATTTTTAGGTTTTTAGAATCTTGTTTAAAAATTTTTTTTTTTTAATTTTTTTCTTTTCTAAATACATTTTTATATTTAATTGTTTCAAAGAGACAAAAATCGACAAAAAAGACAAACAATCGAGATATCTGTAACACTGGCAAAAGATTTTTAGAAAAAAGAGGCGTTGGGTATAAAAAGTGACCTTTGAGCAAACGGTTTGATTTAGCAAATTTTTTTTTTAAATAGAAATAAATGATATTTGATACAAAAAATTTCAACACACACGAGTATGTAGCTTTTTGGGCAGGATACCGCAGAAAATCAGAAACAATAACAGAATCAATTTTTCAGAAGTCGAAGAACGGCGCAATTGCTCCGCAAAGTTTTGGCTACCATAGTAGAGGAAACAACAACAAAAAGAATACCACATTTAGGTATCACAGAGTCTTAATTTAATTGGCAATCGATGCCACTAATTAATTTGCCAAATTGCCAACAATAACAAGACAAGCAAGCAGTCACATACATATGAAGTAACAGCAGCGGCAATATGCAGCTGAATGGCAGCTTGAGCAGCCAGCAAAAGATGTAAGAGGAGGATAAGCCATAAGCCATTTAGCTTCAGTTTTCAAACTGAGATTGAAATTGCCAAAAAGAAAAAAGTCAACACTGAAAAGTTTTTAGGGGCGCAGTAGCTACAATGTACCGAACTGCCACAACTACAACCGCACCAACTAGCTGCCAAACTCCTCAGCGTGCAACTGACAGGCAGTTACAGAGTAAGTACAGTTTGAGTGAGGTACTTACTAACAACCTTCACTTTTGCCAACCGCCCTCAACTCAGAGCGCGATTACATTGCCTGGTGTTTATCTTTATTTTGCGATTGCTACTTTCTTGCTGCACACACACACACACACACACACGTTAGAATAAGTATAGCTGCGTGTGACTGCAACGGACAGTGCTGATGATGTGCACTTATCTGTTAAATCCACACAAAAATTTTTTGCCACAAAAGTTGTGTTCAAAGCAGCCTTGAAAAGGGCAACCAACGGTCGTCGAAAAATGCGGGGCGACTCATCGTAAGTCACTTTACATAGTGCCTAGTCATTGAGCTTATGTTGCATGCCACATACGACCAGTTGCCGATAATGTCGATTTAAGTGAGAGCGCAAATCAAATGCATTTACTGGTGGTCATTATCTGCCAATGTCGTCGTCTGCGGCTGAGAGCTGCTGGTGACATTGCCAGCAGGCAAAAGACACACCACACACACAGTCATGGGTTGGCTGCAGATTTCCGTTTGCCACTGACTTTCTTTCCTGTAAGCTGCAAGCAACCGAAAAAAAATTCTTTGAATGCCTTCCTCTTTCCATCACTAAGTACCACTCATTTACCCAATTTCATTTCCGCCTTGCTTTTTCCTAAATAAGTATCACTCTAACTCTTATTCCCTTCGTTTGAAATCGGCCCTTCGACTTCTAAATACTTGCCACACATTGTTGCAACTTAGTTATTCGTATCTATTCACATCAAATTTCTTTTTTTTCATCGTAAAGCAGCACTTTCTGTACACACTTCGCTATCCGCTTAATTTTTGGGGATGCATTTCATGCTTTGCCTGCCTTATCGCCATTTAACTGGTCATAAAATGCTTCCGAATAGCTTCGATAATGAATTTGTATTTTTACGCTTTTGCTGGCAATTTATCTCTGCTCTTTTGTTACTTGTTAATAGCACTTCGCTAATGCCCTCAATCTGTATAAAACTAATTCTTTGATGGATTACTATAAGCAGATTTATTTATGTAGAAATCGATACCCGTGAGCTGAGTGTGAGTTAGAGTGGGGAGCAACGCCAGCCGGGTAGAGTTAAGTGGAATTCCCTGCTAATGGAAAAGCTGTAGTAAAAAGCCAGTGAGAAGTGAAGTGTGGGATCGAATGAGTGCGATATGTACCGTGGATATTGCCAGTTCGAGAGATTTGAATTGCTTAAGAATACAGGCGTATCTGAGTCTCTGAAGTTGACCGCCTAATCAGAGAATGTAAGAAACGAATATAAATAAATATTCAGAGAAAGAAAAATTAAAGTCAAAATATCTTCGGGTATAGACACTCGTAAGGCAGGCAAGGCAAAAGATGTGTTACTCCGCCCAACGCAAAAACTTAAAAACGAAAAGAAGTAGAAAAAGAAAAGTGCCACATGGTGAAACTATGAAATTATGAAACTTTGTAAGAGGTCCAGGAGATGTAAAAAACTTGAAGGAAAGTGGATTGGTTTAAATATGAAATCACGCAGAAGAAATATGTACAAAATCACGGGTGGTTCCTAATAGTCAAAGAGGTTTTATCTTGACTCTTTTGGGGAAGTTAAATCACTCAGCCCAGATGGCGTGTATCCTGAAATGATAAAGTAAAGAAAAGACAAGCTTTAAGACGAATCCTTAGGGCCTTTAGGGCATTTGGTCAGTTTCCTTAATCTGGACAGCTTACTAGAGCACAATCGAAAAGTCACTAGATGAAAGGTTTTGGAAGACAGCTTTCATATATACCAGAGTGGAAAATCCTGACAATCAGCTCTACACGTACCCTAAGAGACGATCGAAATGGGACTAGAAGCAGGGGAGTGCAATTTTGGATCTTTTTGTGAGGACGTTTAACAGTGCTGGTCTTGCCTTTATGAGCTCTGTGGCCAGGCAGTAGAAGTTTGCACACAATGGGGTATGAAGATAGCCTCTGTACCAAGGCAGAGGTTGACAGAGCATGCCTCCCTGGCGTTACTTTTTTGTTTGTCGTATTCTCATCACGCTTGAAATAATTGGTAGTGGAGGCTCTTTTAAGGCAAAAATAATATCTGATCACGTCCACGTAAGTTGTTTGTGCAACAGCATCAGGAACTTATCTCAGGGAGGCCTGACTTTGAGAATCTTCAGTAAGCACTAAAAGTTTTCGGACAGTGTCGAAAGGGTATTTCAGTGCACGGACTTTACCACTTTATTGATAGATCTACCAACTTTTTAGCTGTATTTTATTTTCTACCATTTTTAACAACAAAGGCTAAAAATCGACGCGATATTTTCCGGAAAGAAAGAGATTTAAATGAACGTATGCAGCGTATGCATATTTTGTTATCGAACACACCTAAAATAAAAATAAAAAGTTAACTCTGGACATAACCAATTTAAAAATGAAATTGCATCTCTATCAGCTGTTTATATAAACTTTTTCGTTTGCAATACACTTTTTGGGAGAGACTGCCAAACGCCAAACATTTTAAATCTAATTTTAATCAAAAAACTTCGAGGTGGAGATATGTAATTGTTTGAGCTCCTTTTTAAATTAATACAGGGCCTGAATTACGGCATCCATGATGGAATCAAATTCCAATCGAAAATATTTTTGAGATAATCTCAATGAGATTACGCCATTTGATAGGCAGCTCGCTTTTTCAATTTAAAATGATTTTTGACAAAACAACTTCTCTTGAGTGAGGTCATTTTCGCTTCAAAGGTGTAATTCATTCAGTTGTCGAATGATATGTTTATGTTTAGTCATTAATAGGGCAAGATGCCATCTTAATGAAAGTTAAATAAAACTATCAAAATTTTCAATGAAAGTTTCTTATACTTTACTCTAAATTCCAACCTACAGAAAGCACAGAGGTTGATTTGTCAAAAGTCCACAGATCTCATTTCATTCGATTCGAATCGAGTTTCATTCGATCACGGATGTCATGATTCGGGCCCAGTTTTATGAATACATATGTTTTTTGTTGAAGGTTTAATTCGCATGAAATACATTTTTTGTTCTATTATAAAAAAAGACAATTATCCCAACCTTATATCAGGAGTACAGAAACAAAAATTACACCAACTACGCATAATTACAGTAAGAATTACACAAATAGACCATTTTGACATTAAGAACCACCGAAACGAAAAGACAGCTGCTCCGATAACACCACCTTATTTCTTAAAAAAAAAAAACTTCTACTATTTTTGTATGTAAAATCTACCAATTTGAATTTTTTCGAAGTCCGTGCACTGGGGTATTTAGACCAGTGATGCTCAATACAGCGCGCCCTGGGGTAGAACTCTTTAAAACTCTCTCTTAGCCCTGCAGATGGATGGATATGGATGTGCATAGAGTAAACGCTTTCTCTGATTGTCACTGAATTATGTAGACTCGGAACCGCGACCGTTATAAGAAAACACTTTGTTTAAGATGTTGCTCCGACTAGAGATCGAGCTTTGGTTCTGCTGAGTGGCAGTGTGCACCTTTAACCGCTCAGCCACGGTGGTCGCGAATAACCAAGGTCAATACCAGAGTTTCTATCAGACTAAAAAGGAGTGTGTTAGGCGGGTAGAGCAACAGGAGTGCCAGCTAATTTCTGTTTAATATGACTGTGCTGGATTAATTAATCCAAAAGAAAACAATGAAAACGTTGCGCCGACTGGCAAATGAAATTGGTCAGAAAAAATTACCTTTGACCCAAATGGCAAACTGATGGCTCGATACATGGGAGCAGTGGGATATTCAGGCACACACTTGTTGAGATCAGAAAAAACTGTCTATGCTGACGGCTCCTAGACAGAAAATGGAACAGGACAGGTGGATAGCATTCGAAGTTTAAATTCACATACTTTTCTGTTTAAGTAAAGTAAGATAATTGACGAAAGGTGGCGTTATTGCACCGGGGCTAATTATAGTACCAATCTACTCAGTGCTTGTGCCTGCAGAACAATCAAATGTTTCTCAGACAGAAAGGAAGGCAACTACAAACCCTGATGACTGACTGATAGACAAAATCTATGGAGACAACATAAGGACACCACAGGTATCATTGACTCACACACTGTGTTCATCAGTGCTAGGAGGATTTAAGATAGTACAGGGCATTTTCTCTTGCTGTTCGGCCTTCGTCAGACTGAGATGGTAGATTTTCCAATTAATTAAGAATGGACGAGCTGGGGGGGAGCGAGAATGGGACCATGGGAATACTTTTAGATCTAGTAGATTTAATAATTTTCTCCATCAACTTCTAGTGGACTTGAACGAACTTTAAGCGACTAATTTCTTAAATTTTTGCTTGTCCGTTTGGCTTGATTAAAACAAAAATTCCACGTTAACGCAAAATTTCTTCTTGTCTGAAAAAAATCCAATTCCTTTTAATATGAATATCTACTGTTGTAATAACAGCGCCATTGATAACACTGAGCCAACATAAAAATGGCGAAAAGCTAACTTTCATATTAAAAATAGCTCAACTAGAGTCAATTACCGTGCCGACTGACCTTGGCAACAGGATTAGGCATACCAAAGTAATTTCAATGTCGCGAGCATCGTAAAATCTAAAAAACATTAAAAAAATGCGCAAAGGATGAGTATCAGAAGTAGAAGAAAACAGTTTAATTAACAACATAAAAAATGTATAAAATTTCTTAAATCGCCTGGCAGCTGTAACGGCAAAAAAAAATAATACAAAATTAATCCGCAAAGTCGGGGAACAAAGGCTGCTTAAAATGAGCACGGCAAGTAGGCACACTAGGCAGCTGCTCTTCACCGGCCCATCGCCGCCAAGCAACCTTATATATTTGTATGTATGTATGTATGTAGATTGTGTCATAATAATCGATGCACTAACCAGTCGCACACCAGATGTCAGAGAATTTGTAAGAAATTTGTATATTTTAGTTGCCACCAAAAGGAGAAGAGGAAAAATCGACTAGCCGCACTAATGAAACCGAACTACCTAGAAGAGTGAGAAAACATAAAAATTTACAAGTCCATGTTCAAATGAGTGTGTGTGTATGTATGTGTATATCCAGGCGATTTTCATTGCAACATTAGTGTTGGGGTTTTGTTTTTTGATGAAATGATTGACACGCGACTGACGGCGATGATGATGATGACGGGGCGGATGAAAAGCAAGAACCGCAAAAGAACCAAAAAGGCAACAATCGCCAAGAGGAAACACAGCCCGAATACATACATATTTTAGGCAGATAGTAAACAAGCGTAGCCAGCACACTAAGGTGTGCAGAAGCGGGAGTTGTTTAGGCGAAGAAGTATAGACAGCAATAAAATGTTGGTTGTGAAAGAAGCAGGAAATGTAAGGCGGTCAAAGTCGAGTAGACAAATGCTCAGGAAATGCTCGCAACCGCAGCGTGTAATACATAATTATGTATGTACATAAGTAGTATGTAAAGCTATGAGTATGTAAAAAAAAACGAACACAAACAACTACAAAGTGTTTCGACTAATGAACTGTATGTAGCAACCGATAAATGAAGAAATTTAGCAAAATAAACGAAACCGCCGAACGTTAGACGTCTAAAGACTAATAAACAAACGAAAAAGTGCAGATGGATTGCTGGGCGGCTTTTGGCGGATACAAAATGTCTGCACATACATAAGTATGTATGTATGTATGTACATTTAAGGTTGCTTCACTTAGTTGAAATTCTTCATATAAGTAATTCTCCTAGACCTACATATTTGTAGGAAATCTCGCATCTATTCACGGGTGTCCTGAGACCTTAAGCTAAGACGGCAGAAATATGTACATACTACATATATTGTAGAAACATATGTATGTAGGTAGAGATATCTTCATTTTAAATACATCTAACGCAAAGGTACATCTAACACTAAGGTAATCGTCTTCACTTCGCCGAACTTGTATAGAGAAAATGCTCTAAACTATTCTCTCCCTACAGGGCACGCACCGCGGATCACATATGATATCTTTGGCTATCGTATGTTGTATCTACGGATTGTGTGCCCCTTATAACGGGGCTCGTAATTCCTTGCTTCTATGGAATATGTATTTTTTTGTTGTGGGTGTCGGTATTGCACCCACGCGATTCACGAGTTTTATTCAAAACTTATAAATTTATGCTACAAATTTAAAATTGGCTCGAGTCCAGTTGGATGATCCAACTACCTGCCCCTTGCTAATTCATTAGCTAGATCGGGTCTCTGAACACCACATGGTTTCTAACTTATTCCATTTTGTAATGGACAATTTTGGAAAAGGTATAAACGGATTTCAAGGCCTTTTGAGAATAATAAATTTTGGAACGAATTTCCTTCATCTCGTGACCAGTTTGGTTTGAAGACAGTGTCATTTTTCCGACACCCAGATACTTAGAAAAAAATATTACCAGTAAAATGATTTCTTCGAGGAAAATTATTCTTGGGAATACAAATTAAAATAAAGAAATATGTTTAGTATACAAATTTTTGCAGAAAAAGTAGCTTTTTAGGAAAAAAGTCTTTTTACGGAAACTTTATTTTTAAAATATTTTAATCGAAAAATTGTTTGGCAGAAATAATTTCTACCAAAATTATGAAAAATTTACGATACTTAAGAAAGAATATTTATATTGGAAAAAATAATTATGCGAAAAAACTATTTCTTTAAAGAAAAAAAAATTGGAGAGAAACCTTTAGGAAAATGGCTTTGAAAAAAAACTGTTTTGAAAAAAAAAAACATTTTTCCAGTAAGAAATTATAACTTAAAAATTTTTTTATGAAGAAAAACTATTTTTTTTGGTTAAATGAATGAACAGTTTTAGGAAACGGTTATTTTTTAACATAAATTTATTTATTTTTATATCAAATTTTGATTATTCAATCTTCAAATTAATCAAAATTTGCAATTCAAATCATGATTTTTTTTATAAGCTTATAGTCCTGAGCTTTCTCAGTTGACTCCAAAAAAAAAAAACGCGAGTCATTTGAAGTCGGTGTAAGTGTGCGATACAATCATAATGCTGGCTCTTTTTCCTTCTTTAGGCGAGAGGGTAAACTGCCCTACAGTAAATGAGTGAAAACTTTGAGAGAGAATGAATTTGAAAGAAAATGCTTTCAAATACAGACTCTAAATGTTGCTGTCAGATGCTATTACACTGTGGAACAAAAAACAACACAGGCTTACTAGATCAATTCATGTTCTGGAGGAAACGGTTTTTTTATGATCCAAAAGTCTGAGTATAGCATAGCTTGTGTGGTCAACAGCTATCAAATCTGATATATGCGCACTCTAGGTGTTTATTTTTAAGTTCATTTGTGTTCCACAGTGTTTTGAACAAGCACTTCGAGATTATGTATGTAGGATGAATTTTTGTGTTGATTGTCTTCGCTTTCCCGAAACATACACATACCCAACATACCTAGTACTATTTGCAAACATACTTACATACATACATACATATGTACCAGCGCCTCGGTTTTGGGCTAAACCTGGCAGCTGACTTTTTTATGACTTTTTTTTATTAACGTCGAGAGTGATTACTTTTACGAGCATATTCGGCATGACGTGGCAGGGCGTTCGTTCCCGAAGAGCGCTTCTGCAAGGCAAACCAGCGGTGGAGCTGGAAAGTCGATGAAAGCAAAGGCCGTAAAGTTGATCAGAAATCATTCACCTTGAAGTTAAGTTGTAGCATTTAACTGTAAAACTCTTCTCGGGCATTTGAACTGCTTTAATGATAGGTATGGGAGAAGGTGCTTGAAAATTACTGCAGGCATACTTTAGCATATGTAGCACATGTGGCACATGCGACGCGTTGTATTGTGGCGTGTGGCAAGTAGTGCTGGTTCGTCGCTGCTGCTGATACTTAAATATGTATGTTTGCAGGCGATTCTAAACGTTGAAATTGGCTCGTAAAAATCATGAAATTCGTCTATGCTTTATGTGAAAGTATGTACACATGACTAGCTTTTGTTGTTTTTGTGGCGTTTACAGTAGTTGCACCTTTATCGTTCAACGAAAAAGTCGTAAAATCATG
This sequence comes from Rhagoletis zephyria, assembly GCF_001687245.7. Lineage (NCBI taxonomy): Eukaryota > Metazoa > Arthropoda > Insecta > Diptera > Tephritidae > Rhagoletis > Rhagoletis zephyria. The sequence goes on along the minus strand of NW_016157261.1, from coordinate 352,345 downwards.
GAAGTTTTTATCGCCAAATTTTTTGTCATTTAGTTCCACTTTTGCTGGCATTTGTAACGATTTATGTTTGCTTACAATTTTATAAAAGTATGACTTTTAATTAAAAGCTATTAGGTAGATCTTAAAAGGTTTAATGTAATGTAATGTAATGTAATGTAATAAATTATATTAGCGAAATTAGCATAAGAAATAAGTACGAAAAGGTACTCTAATATAAATAGCTATAACTTATATCGGTTATTGTTGGACTTTTATACTTTTAGGCGCAAGCCTTATTCATCTAAAGATTTTTAGTGTCGTTCATTCTCAAGCTGCTTTCAATAAAATGTTGTCAACAATCCACATTCGCGGATGCATAAGTTTGCGGTATATGGGACTAAGAGGCTCTACTGAAGTCTCACGCTTCAAAATATGCAAATATTATCGAATAGTGCCTAAACTATTTCAAAAATTGTTTTCAAGTCTCCTCTTGAAAGTGAGTTCCTTAGAATGTAATTTTGAAGCCATCTGTTAGGTGTTCCAAAAGTATTGTTTTTCAGGGACGATCAAAGGATATGAGAAACTTATATTTTCTTTCACAGAAATTCCACTAGTGGGTTCCCTTAACTTTGAGTCTCCGCTAACAATATCAGTAGACGGGTATAAACAGGATCCCTTTCTAGGAATTCTTGTGAATGACCAATTTCGATAGCAAAATGTTCAAATAACCGACTCTGGTGGCCGTAAAGTCCATAAGTAGAGGGACTCAGTGTAGTTTCTACGATAGTTCTGTGAGTGATGAGTAAGGTTCCGTGATTGGCATGGAGGCAATCCGTTTCACTCTACAGAACGCCTTACGATTCGGCGATTTAATTGATTTCGATCGGGGAAGAGTGATCCTTCCCAATTCGAAGGGATCTAAACGTCCTTATATATAATTACATATATACGTACGTTCCCATACTAACACATTGACGACTTAGGGTCAGGATCTGAGATCTTTATCGAAGATAATAGGGATATGATTCACGTTTCTCTTAGGGAATATGCTTCGGTATTCCAGGCCGAGGTATTTGCAACCCTTTAGGGCGAGGAGTGCGTGGTCGAAGGGAAGGAGTTTACAAGTTTGGAGTGACAGCCAAGCTGCACTTAAGGCATTGGCCAGCCCTCTAACCACTTCACAAACTAGTTCGACAATGCAAGTCTCGACTAAATTAACATAACATAACGAGCTTGTTTTACTCTTGGGCTTATGGTGCAAAAAGTGGAAAGAGTGATAGCAAATGATCCGTTAGCAGAGCGATTCAATCTGGACCATATGAAATTAATAAAACCCCCCAAATTCAAACTATGAATAATCACTTAACAGCTCTGGCATTGAGGCGCAGTTGTTCAATAGATTTCATACTAATTCTTCAAATCCCTAATTAGATACTTCTTTGACTACAAATTCTAACTCTCTCTTATAAGCTACTATTTTAAATTCCCGCTGCCACACCACTTCCACTGCAAATAAATTTCATCCATTACAATTTCCTCCACCTTTGAGTTAAAAATGTGCAACACAAATTGATACAAGAATTCAAAGCTAACGCGCTCTGCCTTAACTAATTGCTTTGTATCCTCAACTATGCAGCCACAAATAAGCACTTCCCCGTCCATTTTTGCTCCGCCTGCTATTTAGCTGCAACACAGTCTAGCCAGATTTCAACGCAGACATCCATGTAGTGGCTGGCTATCCATTGATTGGCTTGGCCAGTAGCCGCCTCTTAAAATGTGGGACTCGCTCATTCCTTTGCGGCCGTCTAGTTCATTCAATCGGTTAGTTAATCACTGACTTTACGGTCTTTGTAGTGCAATTGATTTTTCGCATTTTACCTGATTTCATTTCATTGTTTATTTATTCGATTTCTTATTGCAAAAGCTACCAATAGGCCAGGCACTTGAGTGCAACATTTGGCTGCGTCTATGGTTTTTTGTGTGTTGAATATGTAGCACGATTTCAAGTTCGATACTCATACGTAAATATGTACAAATGTATACACGTACATATATTTGCTGTGGAGCACTTAGAAGCTACGCATATATGAGTTAGTTCTTTATTGAATGGATATCTTGGCTTTTATTGCGAAATATACTACGCATTTACAAGTAGGTACGTATACATAAATATGCACGGATATCTATTTATATAGCAATTTATTGCTGACGTGGCAGTCAATTAGTTGGATGTGTGTGGCATGCAACTCAAAGTGGCTGGAAGTTGCCGGGTGGAACTCAAAAGTGTATCTAATAAATGTTGGAGTGGATTAATTAGCTGTTATACACATAGTTTTTCAATAATTTATCAGGCTTGCGTTTCTTTGATATGATTATGAATACATTGAGTGAACTGATTTATATCTCTCCTTAACTCGGGAAGACTTCAGCCTTCTATGACAGGAATTTGCTTTCCATCCAGATGTAATATTTTCGACAGACAAAGTTCCATGGGAGACCAAAAAGGGTAGCCTATGAGTGCCTTTTTTTTTGTTTACAAACAGTAAAGGAGACTGGTCTACAAGCTTTTCCAGAGCCGTAGTTGGTTTAGGAAGATCTTCACGAAGGCTAGCCACAAAGGACTGGAACAATAACAGTCGCCAGTGAAACTATAATTTATGTATCGTTGCTGCCGGAGTTTGACATCGAGATTAAGAAGTATTACTACTAGAATATAACACATTGCTTGGCCTGCCTGTTGATGAAACTTTCACTGGTGGATAAGTTAAAAAAAAAAACTATTATGTATTAAGTTCACTCAAATAATTCATTTAATTCGCACAGATTTCAGTCAATTAAAGACAGATTCGTCCAAATATGCAAATGAAAAAAGTGTATTCGTACATAGGTATGAAGAAGCAGGTATTGATACCAAAAATTGGCTCTAAAAATTCTACTCTTTTGTGAAATCTATGATTAAACCCGCTCGACATTCATTTTATACTGACAAGCATAACCGTAACCAAATTTTTTAGTAATTTCATTTTAGGAAGTGGCCCGCAAAAGTCTTCAGAAGTAAGCATATTTCTTTCCAGTTTAAAGGTAAGAGAAACGATGTCTATTTCTTGTTATAGAATGATTAAGTAATCCTAGAAGTTTCATAGAGCGCAAAGTTGTGCAAACATTCATTGGCTAATAGATTAATAGGATCTCTAGACCATTTCCGTTCGGAGGCGGCGTAGAATTATAGGTGCCTCCATTTGGGTTATAATAACAGGACGCACACTACATATAGGAGTAGAAGCTCGAAAAGCATGAAAAGCTTGCTTTGGGCTATTTCCTTTGTGATAAATAATCTTACGATATGGGATAGTGACCTAGCTAGTCTTCGAATAAATGTGCATAGTTTGTATACTTTTGCACATGAAGAAGTTTGGTTATTTGGTCTTGTCAACACTGTTACTGATCTTTTTCTGTCATAGGTTTAAAATCAATCATTGAAAAGCTTATTTTAAGTCCTTTCATATATTAATATATGGTATACCATACAAATATCCGTGAAAGGAGATGTCTGTTTAGACTACTGTATAGCTAAAATCTGGTAGATTTTTTTTTGACACGAAAATGATCATTTAGCCTGCCCCTTACTGTAACAAAAAAAAAAACCAAACTACAGTTTATTTGTTCTCTAAACCCATGTTAATTTAAAATGTTTCTCTTTACGAACACTTACACTATCAGTACAAATCACTACACCTTCGGAACAGTTGCCTTGGTACTACAGACAAATACTAATTTACCATCAGTGGAAGTTGAGGATTTCTGTATTTTATCTATTTGCGAAATTCTTTGATGTTGCTTTGAAACACATTTGTTCTTTGCACCTATACAACTTATATTCACAAATGCTCAGTTTATGAGTGTACATATATGATTGTACTATTTGTATTTGGCTTAGTTTATTTTTCCGTTGCAGTATCGACAAAAATGATTATGAACACTTCAAACGATTTTTAAACAAACTAAAAATATGCAAAAGGAAAATATATACATACTTAAATGGGCATGAATACTAGACTAATACGCTTACATTTACATTAGGGTGGCCAAAACTGCATGTGAAAAAGTAGTGCCGGAATTTTAATACTCTACCCCCTGAGATAGTTCTATGTATATCGAAAAAAATATAGCTCAAAGCCCTCAAAGTCTTGCATGTGTTTTATGGTGACAGGCAACAAGATCAACAGAAATACGGTCAATTGACTTTATTTCCCACCTTGGTGCGAAATAAACTCAATTGACATTATTACCTTTTCAAAAGCGAAACAAAGTCAACAAAAATTTGGAAATAAAGTCATTGACGCTATTTCCTCATTCAAATGGAAATAGCGTCACAATAGTGTGGGAAATAAAGTCAATTGATCTTATTTACGTTGATCTTAATACCTGTCACCTATTTTATATCGAAAAAAAATCTCGAAAAAAGTATAGAATTCAGGAAAATCAATATTTTTAGATTGGAAGACTCTGTTTGTCTTCAGGATACTTCCAGTAACAATACCCAATTCTATATTTTGCGATTTTTTAATACTAACGATTTTCCATGGATCCCCTTTTGATTTTTCTAGGATCTTAAGGCCTCTAAAAAATAGTTAATATCAAAAAATGGTTAAATAAGTAATTGGGTATTTTTATTGAAAGTCTCCTAAAGAGAAGCAAAGTTTTCCGATCGAAAACTATTTATTAAAATAAAATATATAAATGTTTTTTGCTTTCAAAAATCAAAAAGGTGTATAGAACAATCTTAGGGGGTTAGAACATTGAAATTCGGGCTTTACTTATTTTTGGACCACCCTATTACACATATAATATCCATTTATATACCTATATATATGAATGAATGAATGAGCACTTATGGATATTCCAAAGAAAATTATGCATATGATTTGCTTTTGATGGCAATAATAGTCCATTAACATATACACATACATATATCTACACGTCCATACATAAGCCAATGATTACTTATTCCAAATAGCGAAGTAGTACATTTTTGTACACCCAAGTTCTCGCACCAGCCACGCGCACGCCAACCGACTTGCAACATCTGTGCCACATTACAAAGCACCAGAATTGTTTCGAAGCGATGAATTGAATGCGTTTACATTTCTTTCTTTTTGTTTCTGTTTCCAAAAATTGCTTGTTTTATTTACTTGCGTAAGGAGTAATTCATCCAAAAGAACGTGAAAAGGAAAGTGTAGGAAAAAAGGAAATGCGCTCGAAAGAAAAGTGAAAGTAAATGTGCGGATGATATTCAGTTGTTTTTTTTTCACATTCAGTTCATCTGTTTTTTGTTCTTTTAGTCAATCCTCTGTTAACTTATTTAGGAATTCTGCAACTTACTTGGATTGTGTGTTCGGAAATACGGCAGATGCCACCTACATATTTCTATTCGTCGTCGATGCCAAAAGACTTGGCATACACCGATGATAAAGTCTATTTTGGTTCGGTTCTTTTATTGTACGAGGAACCCGCAGGCACTCTTTTTTCTTTTGTATTATTTTTCAGTGCTAAATGTTCAGAAAATTTGAAACTTTGCAGAGCAGTTTAGCTGTCATTGAAATTCAAAGGAATAATTGTGTTTTCACGTACACTCAACATTTGAATAGTTATTCTCCACCGCGAAAGAGCCTATTGTGCATTATATGTACATAGGTACATATGTATTTATATGAGAATATGTATTCGCTAAAGTTTATCGAACAAAGCGCCCATCTCCTCCAAAAGCTCAAGCTTCGCAAAATATTTCATCTTATAGGCCGACTAAATTACAAACATTTTTTACAGAGACTCTACTAGAAAGATATGTACATATTTTATGCATCCCGTGAGTTCCTACTGAAGATATTTCTGTTCTCAACCATTCTCAAAACTTTAGTGTGACACCTGCCTCGCGAGTGGGTGTTGGTTGCAAGAAGACAGAAAAGGTATTGTGTTCATACAATCGCGAACCCTTGGAGCTCTCTTGAAATATCTTGGATCTCTAAGGTTGGATGAGGTACTCTGTATGGTTGAGGCCAGTATAGATCTCTTGGTCGTAATGCAAACATCATATCTATCTATCTATCGTGCAACATCTGGGCCATACATCCATTTTTTTTGCAAAAATATTAGACTTTTATTTTCAAAAAATACAGCATTCTCCGGGAACCAACTACCTCACCCTTACCAAGAAAAGCAAGAGAACCATTGCATTCAACTTTATTGCTGTCTAAATGTAGTACTTATATTCCGTACTTTTCCCACTTAAGCTTATTTTGAACAATAATTTTTTTTTTTGTAAATTTAATGAGCACCAAGGATACGTCGAGTAGTAACCACAACAAAAGTTACGTGCATTACTACCATAAAACAATCAAACATTAGCTATGGCACAAAAGGTAACAATGTCAACGCGGAGTCATTGTTGGCAATCCGCAAAAACACTGCAAGAAATTATGAAGGGAAAAAATCGTCGAGAAATAAACATTTTACATATAATGTCCTTATGCCCCGTTCTGTTGAACAATACAATCATGTTACAAATAATTGGGGTATTCACATCTGCCTGTTAATCAGGTTCGACGGATTTGGATTGAAAGTTTCAAGTATCTGGAAACAAAATGAATAACACTCGTACAATAAAAAAACTCTGTATGTAATTTTATTAAGTTAGGTTTGGGATTTTTAGTTTTGACCCCTATTTGATTTAGAGATGACTAAGATATAATTTTTGACAGTCTGTCTGTTTATCTGTCTGCCTGTCTGTATGTTTGTACGCGCATAACACGAAAATTAATACATGGAATTGAATGCAGTTTTCACCGATGTATTGCTAGAGGCCTAAGTTAGAATATAGAAAGAAAGAAATTAGAGAGTTGCCACCTGTTTGAAAATTGCAATTTAACTAAATTGATAAAATAAAGTAAATATTGCAAGATGGCTGTCAAAAAAAGAGGTTCGGGAAGGCTTAAAGTCAAAAATAATTTTGTAGAAGGTTGCCATATGTTTCAAAAATTTTAATTTAATTTAATTGGTAAGATAATTTCAATATAAAAATATGGGTATCAAACTAAATAGGTTTAGGATAGCTTACTGTAAAAAATATTTTTGAGCAGGGTTGCCACCTGTTTGAAAAATTGTATTCAGTTAAATTGGTAAAGTAAAGCAAAATCCGCAGAGTCAGCGGTTGAGCTCAAGATTCCTAACTATCGTGTAGGCATATTGATTGATACTCGTAGAAAGGTTGCCATTTAAGCCGCAACTTCTCTGACACAATTTGGTCCGTCTACGACAGTGCAGAACAAAAATAGATGAATTCTGAACCAATAAATGGGTGATTATTTATTTACTCGTTGCCAGATCATAAAGAAGATGGTTTCGAGAAGGGCGAATCAATAGAATGTGGCTCCGGCCATATATAAATATGTAGAAAATTACACTAAAATTGTATGCTTACAAAAATCATTATCTGTATCCATATTTTTGCGTCTTTTCCTTTGTTCTTGTCCTTAGTCGTTAGCTTTATTTTTGCGTTTGTCCTCTCTGAACAGCTCCTGGATCTAAATTTTATTTCCTTTTGAAATGCATAAGTCTTTTTTGGATAAAGCTTTTATTTTTTGTAAATTCTTACAAAATCGTATTCAATACTCAGTTCAAATAAAAACAGTCTGTAAAGATTCTGCGAAAAACGGGTTAGTTTCATGAAGCAGATTTCTAAAAGTCGTCCATAATTTTAAGTGTATCATCGCTTCAATTACGCTTCGCAACATTCCCAACACTTCAGCCAACTGCTAACCAACTCAACACACCATAAACTAACCCGCAACCGGTTGAGCTCAACATATTTATTCTCAAGTACCCTCGCCGGATGGCAACTTTAGGGCAGCAACATTGGCAACATAAACTGCGACAATTACAGCAGTACAGTACAGTGCAGCAGCAGCACAACCAGCAGTCGTAAAAGTCTCAAGTGGCAGTTGCGACAACGCAAACGTCACATAAAATTCACAACATAAACGCCTCCCCTTTACAAGCGCCCAGCGGCGCGGGTAGACTGCTTCCTTACTCAAGTGTTCAACACCAACAATCAGTCAGTGTAATGCTGCTGGGCTTCATTTGAAATCGTGTGGCCTGGCCTGGCTCTTCGTATATCAATATGTATATAGTAGTGGGTGCTGCCACTGCGGTCAGCAGACAGACATTCAAGTGCGTCGTCAAACGGCAACGCAAAACAACTGTTAGCTTGGCAATGTTTGCCGTCGTAGTTGTTGCGCGCGTTGTGATAGCGACCAGCTGGATTTGTCAGGATAAGCGCTGAATGTCATGCTACCATGTCAAAATGCACAGGCAGTGAATGTGAGTAGCTGACACCGCTATTATCCTGTCTCCTATAGCTGTCGCTCTATCTCCCTCGCCGACTGCCTGCTTCCCTGCGACACATTGGGAGGAGGACATAAATTGTAACAACTAATGGTGGTACAAATGGATGCTGCACCGAATGAATGGATGGCTGGATGGCTGGATGGCATGGAGCTCGTATATCAGCATCAAACTCTCATGACGAATGCGAAGCATATTTTTATAGTTAAGTACCATCAGTGGCGCTCAGTATACGCTCTTACTCCTGTAAAATCCAGCCACCTAATCCCGTTGCACTCGAATGTGACGACAATGTTGCCAAGCAACAGCTTTTTGGCGCGCATTTTGTGGTTATCACTCAGGCAGCGCAGCAGCGGGCAATCGACGAATAGTCTCTGTTCTCTCATAAAATAGTTCAACGGTGTTAAGTTGCATGAATGCCAGCTGTCGAAACAGGAGAAAATAAAAATTAATATAAATACATTAAGACGGGTCAATTTTTATGTGAGATTTTTTCGACTATGAGCGTGTAGCACAAAAGGATTCTACGTGTAATTTTAAGCAAATTTGCCGAAGAAACCATGGGCATTTTTCTTTAAACTTCCACCAGAGGGCGCAAGAGTGAACATTTGACATTTTCTGCAAAACCAATTTTCTCAATTTGGCAAACTTCGAATTGATTTTAGACCTCTAGTTTCTTCGGAAAATTTGATTAGAATTGCACGTAGAATCCTGCTATGCTATACGCGCATATTTTAAAAAAAAATTGACCCGCCCTAATGTAGATACTCTCATACAAATGTTCGCCCATCCAACCAGCAAGTAAGTGTCGAGCAGCGTGGAGCATTCGGATGTCAGGGGGGTACGCAGCAACAGCGCCTGATATACGCTAAAAGTTAATTAGTGGAAAATGTTGCGAAACAGTACTTTCGCTCATAAAATAGGACGCAGTTATGTAGTTAGCTAAGAGGATCAAAGAACGGTAGATGGCTGAAAATGTAATAAAAATAAAATGTAGCACTTTAAGGTACTAAACTAAAATATCTACTTTTATGACTTAAAAATTAAAGCAGAAAGTCAACTACTTAGTCGTTATGAGTTCTACGAATGTTTCTCAAACTTGCGAACAGGTAAAATATAACGAAAGGTGGGTACTTAGGTAGAAAGAAAATAGCAATTCTTTGTAGTGAAGACTTTTTGTCCTTAATTCAAGGACAATTAAATGTTTTTTTTTGTATTTTAGGATTTGTCTTTGTTGTCTTATAAAGTGTTTTTACATTGCATTACAGAAAAGTAATTTCCCTCACCAAAAATTGTATAATTTTTTTTTTTCTTAAAGACAAAATTAAATCAGGTTTCAGGTAAAATAGTGCGGATCAGAGCCAACAAAAAATATTGATTAGGATAAGTACAGTCTTGAAAAAAGTGTGCTTATAAAAATTTAAAGATAAAGCTTCGTTACCAAAAAAATGAAAATTCATTATTTTTACCGCATGGATTTCGATATTCTTAAAATTCGTGAAAATAATTTCAATACGTAGGAAGTTTTAACAAAACGGTCTCTGTTTCACCCTGAAAAGCCAAAAGTGTTCCATGCCTCTGCGAAGAAAAAGATAAGAAGGTTAGTGTTCACTAATAGCCGCCTTCGATTCGCAATTTATCTGCTCGCTCTGTTTGAACTCTGCTTCTCAAAAAAAATTTTAATGCGCAAGCAACGACAAACTTCTCCAGCTAAATTCAGGACAAGATAGTTGGCGGACACCTCATTAAAGTGGAGTAACTCGATAAGTTTTTATGTAGATATTAAACAAGTTTGACTATTGTGAATGGTTTATGCCAGTTGCTCGTTCGTTTCGCGACTCTCTAAGTGATGGCTAACTAAAGGCAGCTAATGAGTGGGTAAAGCGATATAGTGAAGAGCAAAAACCGTCATCGACTTGCCTACGAGGGACCTGGTATAAAAGACCACACGAAAGCATACATACACTCGAGTCGAGGCCCTTTGCGGCGTATAGTTTGAGGTGTTTCGAACAAACCGCATTTGTTTTTCGAGTGATAAGCGAAAAAAGTGCTGGACAATAGTAAATCATAGCCCAGTTGCCCTAAAAGTTATACGGAGCTGGGGAGAACTATTTCAATATCAACTTGTCACGAATGAGTGGCCTTTATTTCTAAAAAATGTATTGCATGTTTAAAAAAAAAAATCTCTAAAAAACACTAATTTGTTTTCTTTATTCTGTTTCAGGACACGGAAAACTTTGCATCAAATATGAAAAAGAGGTAAGTAATATTAATATTTGAAAGATAAAAAATCAGATGTAATAACCCCGAAAACATGTTCTGAGCGCGCAGAATATATGATTCCGAAAGGAGTCCTGGGTGGGTAAGAAATATAGATTTCAAAAATAAAAAATGTGTGACTCTTATTTTTAGTGTATTTTAGGGGTCTTATATTGATCCACGTGCTAACCACTACACCACAGTGGACGCCTCAAATAGTCTGAATTGTTTCATATATGAGGCAAAAATTTTCTTAAAGAGACCAAAAAGAGCTGTATATGAGGCCAGTAAGTATCAAATATGACTCAGATTGAGGTACATTTGATGTACGAATTTAAGATCATACAAGTCGACCTTCGTAGGAAGGTGTTTACCTTCCTTCCTTTTGGACTCTTAAATGAGCTTATTATGAGCGTAAAGGACTCCTTATCATATATGGCTCCAAATGTCTGCTGGGAATAAGCAGTAATTTTAATCAAACAGTCGTCTTACCTCATTCTATACGACATCTTTTCGATTTGAGAATATATATATATTTTTCCTAATTACGCAACAGCTGAATACAATCGTCACTAAAAAGTTGAAAAAAGGAAAGGGCAATGCGAAGGCAAGTATTTCGCCCTTGGTGCTTTAAACAGGCGATGTTTCGATGCTGGTGATTGGTATTACATCGGTGCGAGAAAGCATTGACCGAATTTGCTCTCTAATTTTTCCTCTGCCCTACATATGTGCATATAATACATACTTGCTTTGGTAATATTTCGACAACCAGCGCTTAAAGTTGTCTCAGTTTTATTAAAGAATGAGGAAAGGTTGAAGAAAATTTAAATGAGGCTGCTGATGAGTTCGACAATAAAAAAAACTATACACCGGAAAATGTCTACAAAAATGGAGTAATGCCGACAGGCTGCCACTCGTTTTTAGACGAAGTCATGCGGTCATCGCTCACAATGAATTACTTAAGTAAAAAGGCTGCATATATTATAAAAACCAGGAAATAGTAGAGCACTTTATCTGCAGATATCCAGCTTTAATGATGAGCAGGAATACCATCAGAGAGGAATGTGGATTCACATCGTTGGAAGACCACACGGGTTGGTTGGAACACACAAAGCCATACGAGGTTTGTTGTTCTAATCTCTCCTAAACATGTAAAGCTAAGCTTTGTATCCCTGTTTCTGAATCCGGATTTTCTGCCTTAGGCCACAAAAGCAATGAGCAACTATGCTTGTGCTTTTGGTTACTAAATACTGTACACCTGAGAAGCAGGGGGCTTTTTAATCTCTACCAATTTCTGGTACTCTACATACATACATACATACATACATATGTACATATATGAATGTCTTTCCGCTGATCGGATGCTTCCGATTCCCAACCAGGTAGTCAATCTTCTTCAATCCTGTGCCATTTAAACACAAATATTTTACTTAAGTAGTTGAGACGCTTATAAATTTCTTAGATTGTTTGCTGTAGCTTTATGGCCTTTGCCCCTCTAGCCCACCCATACCACCCATTCAGCTTTACAGAACGCAGGCAGTCAGTTGCTCTTCGTAACCCTTCCGTGTTGGGAATGCAAAGCTCATTCGTTTAATTGAATAAGTTTTTATCCTCCGCGCGTGCGTTTGTGTCTTCCAAGTGACACACACATCCTCCGCTCCGCTTCGCTTAGTCGCCTTTAGCTGCAACATTCCAAAGCTTTTGATGCAACTTCTTCGGCGAAGTGCATAGAGCAAACAAAAATGGGGTCATTGCCTCATTACATTCGCTATTTAACGCATTACAACAACAACAACAACAACAACAACAAATGTGCAGCGCTAATGAATTTGGCAATAGTCGAGTGAGTGAGTGAGCGAATGAGCGATGGCAGTCAAGTTGCCACAATGACGGTGACGATGACGAAGCTGAAAATGAAAACTTTTTTTTTTTTTTTGCAGCAGCAGCAGCAGCAACACTGGCAGAGAGCAACAATCACGGCTTATAGCGGGCGGCGCTCGACGCTCGGTCGACGGGCAACAATTGAAGTCGAAGAAGTTGACGCGTCATGCATGCTGTTGGTTGCTGGCTAGCGTTGTTGTTGTTGTTGTTGTGCTTCATGCAAAATTAACGCATTCATTCATGCATTTCGGTTGGGTGACGCCGCACAATGCACACACCGACACACACCGACACACATTTGCATATGAATTTTAAATGGCCACACATATGTATGCATGAGAATTTGCATGCATCTGTGTTAGTGTGCAAGTGCATATGGGTTGTGAGTGCGTCCTGTGCCAAGCCGAGTTGATGGACCAACACTGTGGGTTCCCTTGGAGCTCACCTGCCACTGCTGTCGCCACCATTGCTGCGCCGGCGGGTCTCGGTGTTGCCAAGTTATTCTTTGTTTTCATTTGCATTGTTGCAATTTACGTTGTGTTGCAGCTTCATATGGTGAACAGTGCAGTGCTTAAATGTGTAAATATGTTTGTTGTATGTAGATATGTATGTATGTAAGCCCACATTCATTTAACTCCTTCACGGTACAAGTATTTACGGCACTTGCAATTCAAATGACGGATTTTACTCATAAATTTTTAAATGAGTCGCATTCATCTTCGCCTTACAACAGAACGACACTGAAATTCATATGAAAGTACGAGTAAGAGAAAATACATTGAAGACGTACATATTTGATGCACCTCCTTGGGAATAGGATCTCTGTAAAAACTCGACGATAACATACGATGACTATCGACACATTTTATGGTAGGAATGTTGCTTTCCTTCGATCCTTCAACTGCGACCGAAGTTTACCCTATATTCTCATTAGACAATATCCGCTGATATACCAACCAGTGAGCTACCGAAGAAGGGATCATGAATGACTAGATGGTCAGATTTGCCTGCTAATGCGTAAAGAGTGCACAAGGCTTTTCTGAAGTAAATTTTAATATTTCGGTTTCTGTTAAGCTTTCTGAAAAAGGAAATATGTACTTTATTTTTACCTTAAAAGTATAGTCACCGTAATCAAAGTACATCATATGTATTTTCACCCTCCTAAAAGAATAAATCAATTTCACCAAGGAAATATATAGCTTTACATTCAGTGCACGATCCTTGGCTTTAATACTCGTCTATGGGATAGGTTAATTTTCCTAAAACTAAGTTAAAGTTCCAAAAAAACTCCAAGATAATCATTTCACTGTTTGTGAATCTCTCTCTCAGTGCTATGCCCTTGAACTTTAATAAAATTGGGTAATATTTGTAAAGGATGGCCGCTGTGGTGTAGCGGTTAGCAGTGTGCCCTACCATTCCGCAGGGCCTGAATTCAAGCCCTGGTCAAAGCAACATCGCAAAAAAAAAATATAGAACATATGTAGTTTAGTATAACAGGAGACCCCGGCTGGCAATGACAAACCTCCGAGTGTACTTCTGCCATGAAAAAAAGTTTCTCATAAAAATGCAATCGCCTTACTATGGGCTGGCGGCTAACATTTGCTGGCCAAAAGTCTAGAAGTAACCAAATTCATTTTAATGTTTGGGGGTTTTTGAGGTCGCTGATGTCGAATCTGAGAGCAGATTTTTGAAATTGAAAATGGCAAATCCAATATGGCGTTATCGGAAACAAAATTTAGTTTAAAAAATCTGTTTAGTTTTTGCTATAGTTTTTACATTCTCCGGATGTGCTCCCTTTAATAATATTTCACAGCAAAATGTTTAAAACGGCAGTTTTTTGAATCTTTTTTTATTGCTTCTTTTTTTTCACGTGGAAGTTTTCTATGAAAAAAGCCCATTATTCAAAAAGTGCAATATGATGCTCAGCCCACAAACTCTAAAATTAACATATTTATTGCTCTCAAAGCTTGAAGACCAACAAATGAAACCAATTTTTTATAAAGCTGTACTTAAAATGGAATATTATTACCCAAATAAGAGTCAATTTTGAAAATTAGTTTTATTTTATTTCAGGGACCTTAACAGTTACAACTTTTAATAAAATACCGCTTTTAACAGTTACTTTTTTACTTTTATTTAATTACTCCGAAAATAACAGTTATTTCTGATTTTTATTTTATAAATCCAAAATAACAATTCTTTTTTTTTTTATCTAAATAATTTGCAACGAGCAGTTATTTTTGATTTTTAAATTATATGTCTCAGATAACAGTTATCGAAGACTTTTATTTATAAAAGTCATAAATAAAAATTCGTCACTGATGTTTATTTTTTCAATCATACTTATAAAAGTCATTTGTATAAGTCGAAGTAAACTTTTGTTTCCCGAAAAATGTTAATGACTTTTACAAAAATGATTGATGACGTTTGTAAATAAAACTCTACAATAGCTGTTGTTATAAGACATATAATATAAAAATTAAAAATAATTGTTATTTTGGATTTATAATGTAAAAATCCAAAATAATTATTTTTTTAAATTTTGCATAAAAATTGCAAATAAAAATTTACTTTCAAATTTGAGTTTCGGTGCAAAAAGTAATCGATTGGTATGTTTTACTTAGTTGTAGAACATTTCATTCATAGTGAATTTTTCCATGACAGTTTTCATCAATAACTGTTATGTTCGGCCCCTGCTCAATAAAAATTGATTTATATTTTCCCTCATTTCCTCTTTTTTCGTTCTCATTAAGCTCTTTGTTATGAATGCAAGATACTTCTCTGTGGGACCAAAAACCATTATTTGGTAAGATCCCTCGATATTCGCACTGAGGGTGACTTCGTTTTGACTTCAGCTATGCGCATTACATAAACAAAGATATTACATTTGCACTGATTTAGTCTCTTTTTTTATAGCCTTTTCACCAATAATAATAACGAATTCTTTCGGCCATTTTTTCTCTTCCAAAGCTGGCCTTTCAAAGCTCTCCCACAAAGTTACTGGCAGCATGCAAGGCAAACACTTTTGTCGTCTGCGCACAAAAATGCAAAGGGATAAATATTACCGAGCTACTGTCGCGTTGCCAGCAGGCATTTTAATTTCATATTGCAAAGTGATTTAGTATAGTTAAATGGGAGAGCACTCCTGGCATGGAATGGAAGTCTTTCGTGCATTTGCCTTTGAGTAAATGTATGTATGTATGCACTTACATTCTCTGCAAATAAATTTCCATAGTCAAAGTATGCTGTTAGTAGGGAGCAATTGTTGTCACTTGCGCTGGAATGAGACAATTGCTGTTGGATGCCACGCCGCGCGCCACCAAACAGGCAAGCGAAAGCGCAATTCTTTGTCGAATTTATGCCACAGAAAGTGTAACGCTATGTGCAGCTCGTAATTTGTATGCAATTGCATGCCTCATCTGCGGCCTTATTTACTTTATGGTTAAATTAATAGCAATAATATTTTCTTTGCTCCCCTCTTATTTTCTTTGAGCTGAAAAACTGAGTTTCACAACTCTTTGTCGCTCATTTAGCTTTCCACTCCCTAAGGGGAAAGGAAAATACTTTCTCACACTCTAAATTAAATATGCTTATAAATTTTCAATTTGTCAACGAGTTGCATGCAAGTCAATTGCGCACAAACGACTTACCCTTTTGCTTTCTTTGGTGAAAGTGGTTATAAAATTTGTAAAGCATCTCACATATGTATGAATTTCTACCCTCACTCACTCCCTGCTGTGTATCATTTAATTGACAAAAACAGCAAACAAACAAATTCTTGCTTGCATTTAATCAAAGAAAATTCATTAATGTGTGTTAAAGCACTCCGCATGAAAAAGAAAGCAAAATGACAACAAAAACAAACACACAAACATGAAATGACATGCAATCAAGCGCCGCTCAAAGTACTCATAACTAGTACCGAGTAACCACAACAACACCCATCAACTTTACCAATGCAGAGAGTCAACAACCAACCACTTTGCAGAGCTCGAGTTACTCTAACTCTGCTGTTCGTACAACAAATTAATACATACTTTGTCAATTTTATTAGAAGTGAGGGAAAATTAAATTTTCACCAACTGTCTATTTATGTCCACAACAGAGAATTGAGAAATTTAAAATGTTACAATTTGAAGGGTTACACGATTGGGTGCGAAGGGTCAGCAGTCAGCATTGTAGGCTTTTAATTGAGGGTAGAGGAATGTAGTCTAATTGTTGGTGTTGTGTCAACATGCAGAAAATGTAACATGTAGTTACAAAGTAGACGATATACATATGAACATTAGACCGTGCCACCTTACAAGCAAACAAAAAATTTTTGTCGCGAACCCCTGAGTCTAAAGTATGTTTGCAAGACAATTTCGATATAATTTTTTTGTTTACCTTTTTACATTCTTCTGGGATTCCTACACTCAATAATACATTTTTTTTGTGATTTTTGGATGGCTTTAATCTACTGACATTAGGGTGGTAGGAACTGAGATCTGGTGGGTAAGCCCTAAAAATTGGTACTTGAGATCAATGAACATTGGAGACAATAACAACGATGTATCATGATTTATGGTCCGACTGTGAATGCCGAAGACATGTAAAAAAGCGATCCCTACGTTTGGCCAAAAAAACTTCGAAATTTCCTTGCACAAATACTTTACACTTAGCGGTATACGGTGAACTTTTTTTCTGGTACGCTCTCTAATGTATGTATATACACATATTTACAAACATGTTTGCCCAAGAATGTCTTATAAACGGAAAATTAATTATTCCATTAAATTTGAAAAGAAGAAATTGCTAAAAATAAATTAAATAAATGATAATTCGGTATATACGAGTTTCACATGATACAGGAAGGTTTATTGACGTCTGTAATTATGATATATTGAGCACAAAGGGTCATGGTAACTCAGCATGCTTTTGAAAACTAGAGAAACGAAAAAAACTTATGCACTTCACTACAACTGCTTTTCTGATTGGCCCGATTGACAATTCCTGCTTTCCAATTGCCTACCGAGCCCAATGTATTTAGCACCTGCTTGCGTTCTTCGACAGAACTACCTTCTAGGCTGTGGTCTAAAGCAGCGATGAGCAGAGAGAGCTTTTACTCTGGTCGCGCATATACAAAATGTATAGGAAGCTTAAAAGAGCTTTGACCGCGGGCAAGGCAGTGCCCATCATTGCCTCGTTTGATCTCGAATGGCGTAGAGAGGTTCTTCCTATTTTGGATAGAGCTGAGGTTTGTCGTCTGCCTCACTCTAAATAGCAGTTTTCGATTTGCGTATATACCAAATTTAGACACGATTCTTCTTTATAGTTAGTATCAAAAACGGCTTTAAATTTGCCAAAAAAACAGTTTGTCGATTTACTTATCGGAGCCTTTTTCCAGGATTTGACCTAGTCCGAAGGCTTACAGATCAGCCAATTGGTTAATGTAGGGCTTTAGTATTTCACGCAGAGAGCTCTCTTCTTGTGGATTGGAAAAACACTGAGATTTCAATCTTCGGGCATGTATTCAGCAGAGACTTTGTTGTCTTTCAGACGCCTTATTTCTATTCTCGTCCGTCTATATTACTCTTCATCAAGGGCGCCTTCTGTGTCGTAATTCAAACAGCTCAAAAAGGTTAGGGCTATGTCACGAGTGTACTCTGGTTATATGTTACCAGATTTCCATCTTCGAGTACGACTTTATTTTCTGGTAGATTTATCGGGCCGCATTACAACCTACTAACATATCAAGCTCTTGCCACTCACTTCTTTCGGACTCTCATTTCTTTGAAGTGTTGCACTCGCAGCTTTTGACAGCAGGATAGCTGTTAATACTGCGATTTCCCAGTAGTTTCGGCGAGGATGGCAACCAGCTGCGGTACAAAGAGATTAAGCGATATTTTTTTCAAAATTTGTGACTAACGTTATGTAAGGTTAGATTGGAGTGGCAGTCGGTGCAAATGACCCACTCACTTGGACCTTGAAGTTCCATCGCGATACCACTGCGAAACACGAAACACAATTGAGCTAAAAAAGTGCCTATCTAAAAAGCCTGCTCTGCTCTTGACCAAAGCTGGACAACTTCCTCCTCTTCCGAACTTCTGTAATATTCGTGGGAGAATATTCCTAATCTTAAAGAGTGCCTGCGAAATAGCCAATGATCCGTTACACACGCCGTGACCATCGCAGTATCCTATCTTAAGAGGCTGAGCAACTCTTCGTCCTTTTCATAACTTCTTGTGCCCTGCATAGCCGGGTTGTTCGACAAGTACCCTCCTTTAGCCATAAACTGTTCGCTTCTTCAGTTATTTTATTTTGTAGGTTGCCATGGGTATCTGCTTTCCTGCCTAAATCATCGCCCCTGCAATTTCCGTCAATATCCCTATGTCCCAGGACCCATAAGAGCTTGACCTTGAATACGGCGCTAATATCGTTTAGAGCTTCGATATTATCTTTATCGCGTTCGTTCGCGAAAAGATGTTAATCGTAGTCTTCTTTACGGCATGGTATTTATAGAACAACCTCCTTTATAGCTAAAAATTCTGTCTGATAAAAACACAGATATTTTTGGCGTTTATAATTTATACCATTTAATGCCTAATGAAAATCCGGCATAAGTCAAAACAATTTTTAGATTTCTAGCAGGTTTTTTTGCGGGCTTTGTTGCCAGCCTTTTACGCTCACAACCACTGTAGAACTGAAAGCATAATCTTTTCTTAGTAGATCTGCGTTCCTATTCTTCACAACTTCTTTTTTTAGTTATCTAAATAGCACCCAATATTTCGATTAGACTTTCATAATTTTAAGCTGCCCGGGAGCTTGAGTAGAACTTAGCTGAAGAAGAATAGGGATGAAATTTAGTCTTAAGGCCTCGACTCATACACAAATCTAAAGAGAAAAGCGTGCCCTTCAAAGCCGGGAATAAAGAGTGTCTTTGGAATAAATTCTCGACGTTCATTTTGGTGCAAAATTTTACTCATTTATGCTATTGATGCTATAAAAAAAAAATGTTTCTGCCGACTTTAATGCCATAGTGAACAATAATGTCGGCTGATCTGCTGGAAACGGGGTTACTTTATAGCTAACTTATAACTATACAGTAGTCAACTACTTGTACCGTTTTATTACTTATTTCCTTCGGCCGAAACTAACTACTTTTGAAGGGCGATGGCCGCAAAAAAGTGCGAACTGGTCTCCTCTGCATTAGATGTCAGCTAACTTGTAGCTAACTACTTTTGGACGTAAATAAAAAGAGGTTTTTTTAATTTTTTTAAGTTTTTATTTATTAACTTTATTTAACATTACATAACTATTTGCTTATTTGTTTACATTTTATTATTTGAATCCCATCAGACATAACATCAAAATGATAATATAAAATTTCGATCTTTATTTTATTACTCCTGAATTCGAGAAAGCATCTGTGAAGTGCAGAAAAAAATTGTTCTCAAAGTAATTTTTGTATGAGCATCTTTAAACAGGAGTTTATTTAAAGATAGCAAACTCACGGTAACATCTGCATGACTCCTACACGACTTTACAACTCACTTAAAGTTAGTTTAATCATAGCTAATTAAAAGTTAGGTATTTATCGAAACCCCGCAAAAAAGCTAACAATAAGTTGGTTATTTTTTATCATTTGATAATTTTTTTCTGCAGGGTACCTATTTTCCATATATACATACATATGTATTTATTATGTAGCCTTTTATGAGTATCGCGTTACGCTAACTGATGGGTATTACTGAGAGAATTTCGCGTCAACTTGTCAATTTATTTCTACTCGTATGAAGGTAAAGCTGCATAATTTTATTCATGCTGCATTCAAAAAAACTTACTCGATTTATCTCTTTCAATAATTTATTCATTTCCTGATAAACACCTCTTAAAAATAACAAATTGAAGCCAGTTATTCTCAAATTTCTACTATCTTCAATTGTGATTCATATTCATTCACAAAAAAAAAACGAGAAAAAATGGAAAACATAATCACATATAAACATTTCCGCAATTCATTTTGCTTCTCCTTTTTCGCTGCATTGGCACTTTGCATATAATTATTATTAATTGAATGCTGAGAATCTCAGCAACGAAACACTTCACAGGGCCGCCATACGAATTGCTGCTGCATAAAAATTTATTATCTACAATTGCAAGAGGGCATATCTCAGAGACATTACTGCATGTCTACATTCATGTGTGTATGTATATATGCAAGAACTCTCCTCTAACGCATATGAATAATGTTTTGCCCGAAGGCTAACTGTCTATTTACCATAACAAACTCGTACCAACCAACCACACTTTGAGGAAGTCAGCACAAAAGAAAAACACTCAGCAAAAATGCAGTTATGTACTGAGCGGAGAGATAGGGTAACTTGTAGGTTTGTTCCTTTTTTTTTTGGAAAGAATGGCCGTTGCCAAGTGTCGACCAAAGAAGACACTTCTATACAAACCCTCAATGTGGTTGAGCCTAGGGGGAGTTACTTCAAGTATGAGTAAATATTTGAAGCTATTCGCTAGGAATATTATTTGTATGTGGCTTCTTGTGGTTCACTTTTAGTTTGTTAAGCTTTCTTCGTAACGGCAAGAATATGAAAGGAGCTGGGCAAACTTAAGCTTACAAGTGTGGCTGTTAGCAAGGTATTAGGTGTGTTGGTTTAAACTTTTCAAGGAATTTTGATGAAGCGAGAAAAAGCTGCACAATAGAAAGGCTTTAAAGGCCTCAGTTATGTGTTCTTGTGGGGTCTTGTGCGGAAATTTAATAAACTTAAAGTTAGTGCAGGGTGTTTCGTTTCGAAACCGGAATTTGTTGTACTGATAGCTCCAAGACAGACCAAGATGTCGGCGCAAGGAGTCTACGGTATACAACTTAGAACATTCCTTTTTACAAGCATGCGGCAAGTTAACTATGCTTTTCAAGTTGAAGTGCATGCCACTAAACTTTGTCCGAGACAGTATGCTGAAAGCAAGGCGGCGCTTCATGTCTTGAAAGCAAACAAGATTCACCTCACATTTTATGTGGAGTTCCATTCAGCTACTAAAGCTCATCGTATACACATACATACATCATTTATTTAACTAATTTGGGTACCGGGGCATAGTTAAGTCATGGCCAGTGAACTATTAAATATTCTTAACAAGGTCCAGGAACCTTCATCGGTCAGCTATGGAGCTCCGTTAGGCCAAATTAATATACATATCTGTATGAAGGATGAAGGAACACCAAAACATCTGAAAATATACAGAAGTTAGCAGACAAGGTGAGTCCCTCGAACCGGAAATATCAGCCAGGAAAACCAAAGGACACCTCCACCCCACTAGAGACGAAGTAAGATCTTTTAAGACAGGTACTAGGTAGCTTGCTCCTTCATCTAAATATTAATCTAGTCTAATCGAGATTGCCAACTTGACAATGCATAATGCCTAACCATAGCCGGAAAGATATGGGAACTTTCAGAGGGTACCCGACGGGATACTACCAGCCAGGGTCAAACTTTTTAACTTAAGGAAACCTTAAGATTGGTATAAGTTTTCAAAACTAAGAATAATAGATATAGCTATATCGTTGTGCCAGAATATATTGAGTAATAAATTTAATTGTACTTTGGGTGGATTAAGACTACCCACTCCCAAAGCGTACCTAATTGATCCCTACTCTGATCGAATCAAAGCCTAGGAGTACGATTGTGCGATCCTTCAATTTAGGACCCGTGTGGATTCCAAAAAGCCTGTCGTGTAACAAGCCAAGTATTATATCATTTAGTTAATGTTGCTCGAACAGTCTCAAAAGCGGAGTAGGAAGACACAGGCGTGCCAATCTAGAGATCCGAGTTCGAGTTCTGGCGTAGCGAAATTTTTATTTTACTTTTTTTTTTATTTAGTTTTTTTTTAAATTACATATATATTTACTTTTTTATTTCATTTAATTTTTAGAAACTTATTTAATGTATTTTTTTATTCTTTTATTTATTTATTTTTTTATTTAATTTAGTTAATTTTATTATAAGTTTGAGATTTTATTGTGTAAGAAAGAAATTTATATACATTTTTTTTAATTTCAATTACTTTTTAGAAATTTATTTTATTTCATTTTTCTTTATTTAAATTTGGTTTGTTATTATTTTGTTAATTTAATATTCTTCTAACTTTAAGATTCTATTGTTTTAAAAAGAAAAATATATTTTTTGATTTCATTTAATTTTAGGATCTTATACACATTTTTAATTTTTTTTGCCTTTTTTTTAAATAAAAATAAGTTTAGTCTAATTTAATTTTTAAGTACTATTTTCTTCTTTTTTGATAAAATTTTTCATTACTATATATATTCATTTATATAATATAGTCTTTTATTATTTATTAATTTTTATCGTTTTAAAAAGAAAAAAATATATATTTATATTGCTAAAATGCGAACAGCATAACGCTAAGGCCTCTCGTTAGCAGATCTTTCAATTAATCTTTCGAAAAACCGTAAAGAGCTTTCAGGATAATTGTCTTACGGAAGACTCTTGGCTTTCGAAATACAGTGGTGAATTAAAAGACAGTTGCCAGAATTGCAATGAAAGATTAAAATTAAGATTAAACTTAATATTAACATTGACATTAAGATTAAGATTTAGATTAGCATAAAAATAAAGATTAAGATTAAGATTAAGACTAAGACTAAAATTAAGTTTAAAATTTAAAATTAAGATTAAGATTAACAGTAACATTAAGATCAAGATTTAGATTAAGGTTAAGATTGGGATTTATCTTAAGGTTAAGATTGATATTAAGATTAAGAAAAAAAAAGATTGAGATTGGGATTAAGACGAGGATTACGATTAATATTAAAATTAAGACTAAGATTAAAAATACTATTACTATTGAGATTAAGTTAATTGTTTTTTATTATTATGCAGAAAAATACTCGTAGAATATGGATAGTAGGAAGCGGTTTCCGTTTTATCGCGCGTACAACTTTTTTAAGCCTTCTTTTAATTAAAAATACTCTTTCTTTCTCACCCCCGCAAAAGTTTCGCAATTAACTCAAGAACTCATCCGCAAAATCATCACATTCTACCATTTCTTTATTTCCTGCCTTGTGAGGCATCGCTACTTGTGCCTACATACATACATACACTCTCATATTTCACGCAGCAAATCCAGTGAACCAATTCTGTCAACTATCATTCACCTCAAAATGCCGCCCGAAAATTAATGCTAATTTATGCGCCTTCCGCTTGTACAAATGTCAAATTCAAGCGAAATCAGACAGACGCCTTAGGGCATGATTCAGAAATCACTTACGAAATGGAAGATACACTCACTGGCACATGCATTCCACTGCCAGTGGCGTCTGAGCTGCCACGTCACGGCTCACCACGAACGCCAAATGATGCTACAGCTGTCAAATATCACACATATGGTGGCGGGAGTCGGTGCTGTCGTCGTAGCACACAGCTGTTACTGGCTACAAGATCACTTCTCCAACTGCCAGCCAGTCGAAGATAGGAGCAGCAGCGCGGTGAAAGAGGAAGAAATGGTGGATGTGGAAGAGTTGACGTGCCGACTGACGTAGTGAGTATATAAATCAGCGAAAATAGGTGCAATGATATTCGTCTGCAGCGGCGGAGAAAATCGACTCTTGAGTGGCCCTCTATGTGGACAGACTAACTGAACGACTGACAGTGACAAGATACGAGCAGCAACGGCAGAAGCAGCAGCAGCGGCATCATTGCGGGCGCTCGAACGTCATCATTAAAGTAATCTGCTTTAGCGCACTGTAATTTATTATGTTTGTATATTTGAAAGGGTGTGCCTACCGGAGAGGATCATTTAGAGGAATGTGTAACCACAGAATGGCATTCTCATGCGAATTGGATTTCCAATGCTTTCTAATGACTGGACATTGATTTAGGCTCTAAAGCTCTCGATATATATCTCACTGAGCTTTTTATTAAGTAACTACTATCTTAGAATTCAGAAACTCTTCGTTTTAGTTATTATTTTTCCCACTTTTGATTGAATAACCCCTCCCAATAATTTGTTCTGGCTACACCCTATTTCCGCTTGACAAAGGAACTCCTCAACAGCATCGCATACTTCGAGCCAGATACTTGTGAAGTATGCTTGCCACTTTTGTGGACAGACCGAGCTACAGCGACGACAATGAAGGCGACGTGCCTGAGTGGCTCAGCGAATGAAAAGATCAGAGAGCAATGAATGGCGAAGAAAAAAGTATAAAAATGTTTAGGTTGCATTGCCAAGGGTGGCGAATATGTACATACGCCGTTGTCGACAAAGATTTATTGATTTTTATTAATACTTTAATAAAGCTTCATTTAAGTTTATTAAAGCGATGAGATTGCGGACAGTAATGAAGATGAAGGACTTCGTTTTGAATTGAATGCAGGAAAATTTTTTACAACTCATTCAGTGTAAGTACGCACAAAGGGAAATAAAAAAGAACTGGAAAAATTTGCATCAAACAGAAAAATGAGTATAAATAATTTAAGCGAAAGAAATAAAATGAAATAAAACAACTAAAAAGGCATAAGTTCGGGTAAACCCGGGCACGTATTAGTTGGGGTTTTTTCACCTTTGTAAATTTTTTTCCATTTTTCTTGTAAAAAATACCCCCGGTGGGGCAATTTCACCACTTCTGTTACTCACAGTGGGCGCTCACAATGTACAAATAGATATATGAAACATTCCATAACGCACTTGTAACCGTAAAGCCAGAAATGCTATTCGATTTCTCAGAGTATCGGCAAGAGTGAGTATTTTATCTGCCCTCACACAATCTCACCTACATCACAGCTACCCCCAAACAGCGACCCGAAAAGTTTAAGCCGCTAATATTTTAACGTTGCCGAATTGACAACATCGACGTACATACCCCATGGGGAAAATCTCTAATTCGGAATTTTTTTGCTTCTAGTACATTTAAAACCAGAATTGGTTAGCGGTAAGTCTCTTTTGCATGCAAACAGCTGGTGAATTTAATGCGGCGATGTCTTAGCAAATGAAAATCGTTTACCACTGCATTACCGTTTCTTAAGCTCCTCACCAGTTCTGAATTCCACAGTTTATATCCATTTCGCTTTGCATTCTTTATTCTATAGTTCCGAACCAGCTCTAAATTCACCACCTAAGACTCTTCTGCGACTATTTTGAATTTAGTAAATTTGCGTACAACTGAGTAGAAACGGTTAAAAGGTAGAAAAAGATTTTAACTCTTAGCTTAGGTTTAAAAAGTAAAATAAAAAGTACCACATTTCGCTGCTCTTGGACTGTCGGACAGGTTCGTTTTTGGCGATAAGGTAGTAGTAGTTGCGTTCGCGTAGCTGTTAATTGTTCATGTTTAACCAAACTTTCAGGTTTTTGCGTTCGCGTACGCAAAAAACTTGCAAAGTAGGGGAAATTGAGAGAGCAAAGTGACATTTTATATAGAGGGGAAGCTGCTCGTTTCTGCTGGAAAAATTTTTGCCAACAGCAATTTGCCAACAGGAAAACAGCTGATCAAAAACAGCTGGTTTGAATTTACGCAATTCACAAAATCGAATTTGTTGGTTTAGAAGTTAAAAATGACAAAATGCGACTAATAAAATTTGTAAGAAGTAAGTAAGTAGCTATTTGGTTAATCAATGAACTGTGTCAGGATACCACTTTGTGATGAGTTTTCTTACGTTTTCAATTTTACACTTTTGAATGTAAACAAAAATTATATCATCTGTTCGTCTATCTTGCAAGTTTCTGCAAATTTTCTGTTCGCGTACTGTTTTGGATATTTCTCTCTTGTGAGAAAACTGGTGACATTTCGGCGGAATTTTGCTGTTGGTTGGTTTTTACTGGAGATTTTAAACGAACGCAACTAATATTGAACTACAAAATTGTTTCACTAGTTCGGGTTTTCCCTGCAGGGTATGTTTATACATATCGACATACATCCAAATATACATGTGTGAGTACAGAGTACAGACAAAAGTGAAATCATTACAAATCTTTATAGCAATTAAGAGATAGGCGAAAATGAAGGTAGATAACTATAAATCCTTGGCAATTGTCGGAGCTTAAAATTTCCACAAAGCTGACAACAGGTCAATAAATAGTGTAGCTATGTATGTATGTACATATGTGATGGAAGAAGCGATTTAAGGGCGGAAAATATTTGTTTCCACTTTTCATTGACTATTATCTTTTGGTATATAGAAGACAAGCGCTTAACTTGCTTCCGACTGGAAACGTAAAAAACCTGAAACAGAAAACTACAGAAGGCAGTATCTGTCCAGTCCAAAAAAAAAAACCTTTCGAAAAAATACAAATTTTTTCACACATAACGAGTCTCAATTGCGGCAAATCAAACTTGCGAATGCATGTTCTCAAACATGTACGATTTCACGAAGCCAAAAAAAAAAAACAACAAATGTTGAGCAATCATCGAATTCTATATTAGACTTATCATTTTTTTTTTTTTAATACCTCCCGAAGCCCTGCTGTAAAAAGCTACTAAGCAACTGCTGCAATGTTCAACTGTTTTTCCGGCCACCAGCTAAATACCTAGCCCACTAAAAAAGTAAATAAAAAAATCGTAAAACCATCAAAAAAAATGCCAAAACGTCACCCAAATCGGCGAGTGAGACAACAGAGAGCCGTTCAGTGTGGCTTTGACGATGACAATTTGATTGAAATGAAAAATCCTCAGGCCAAACAATGCAAACTGCATGTCTCTATTTGCTTTGCACTATCGAAACAGGCGAGCAAATACGAATAGAATTACACCAAAAAAAGACATGAAAATGCATACATACAGAGACACAAATGCATGCAATTGCTCCTTAAAAATCTACAGCCTTTTTGAAAAAATAAAAAACCCCCCAAATCCACTTTTCTCGCCACCCACCTTTTAATTCAATATTTGCCTGCGATTTTGAGCCATTTTTTCTTCGTCCCCACTCTAATCGCTACGCCGTTTTGTGCTGCAGACATTTTGGCAATGATTTGTCTGCTTTTTATGTGAAAGTATTTTTGTATGTTTGGCCCCATTGTTAGATTTTATTTTTCATCTTTCATCCATGCACCACCTATAGCGCTCGCAATGCTTGAAAATTGTCTAGACAGTTAGTTGTTGGTCAAAATGCGAAAACGTTTTGCAATTTTCATTTAGACACCTTCCAACAGCTAGCATTTTAATGCTTCTTTATTCGGCACGCGCGTGGTTTTTGGGCTTTTAATGAAAACCATTGGAGTTGTTCGGACAAGCAAATTTGATGTGATGCCGCCTTGTTTGCTTCGCTTGATGAAGGTGAAGCCTTTTTTAATATTTTCATGCTTTTTGTGTTAGATTTGCATTAAAATGGTTGTTTCTGGTGTTAACGTCGCTCTTTTTGATGTTTAGCCTCAAATGAAACGTGAAATTTTTCCGCGTCGCGAGGAAGGATGCGAAAGATTTGTTCCTGCACTTAGCTGTTTTCCGGCCACAGTGTGTCTTTTTTCAATTTCTTTTTAGCTTTATTTTTTGTCTAGGATAAAAGATCTGCACCGTTCACTTTATTTTCAAAAACGTGTTGTCAAATTAAAGCCTTAGCCTGTAGATGTGCAAACTGGTTTTATTTTTTCGAAAAGAGTTGCCACCTGTTTAATAATTAAATTGAAATTATTTAATAATCAATTCCTAAATGAGGTTCCAAAGTAAAAGGCTTGGACTGCACACGTGCAATAAGATTTCACTTTTTGAACTGAACAGTTGACACCTTTTAAAAAATTATATACAACTTATTAAAAAAATAAATCAATTATTACAAAATGGCTTTCCCTCAAAATGGTTTTGAAAATCTTTGTTGCTTCGTTTAACTCCAGAAGGGTTGCCACCTGTTTAAAAAATTAAATTCAATTTGAATTAAGGGAAGTAAGTAAGAGAAAATGATCACCATATGGATACCAAACGAAACGGGTTTCAGAAGGTAGTAGTTTTAAAATATTTTGAAGAGGGTTGCCACCTGCTTGAAATGTAAAATTTAGTTAACTTAAACACCAGTTACAAGAAATATCAAAATATGGAGGTCAAACGAAAGAGTGTTAAGAAGTCTTTAGTTTAAATACTAAGAATATTTTTGAGATTTGGGAAGAGGGTTGCCACCTGTTAAAAAAGTTTAATTCAAATTATTATATAAGTTAAACAAATTATTAAAATATGGGTATCAATCGTAGGGAGTTGGAAAAATCTTTATTTCTGTACTAAATTTAGCGGGGTTGCCACATGTTTAACAACCAAATTCAACTTAATTCATTAGCTTATCATTCACAATGTCATGTGAAGGATGTTTAAGAATATCTTAGCGCGAAATTACGTTTGAAGAGGGTTGCCATATGTTTAAAAAGTCGAATTTAATTAACTTTAACGCAAATTATTTGAAATATGAAAACTCGGGTGCCAAGTAGAAGAGTGTAAAGAAAACTTTATTTTGAACACTTAGAATCTTTGAAGAGGGCTGCCACTTGTTTGTAAAGTGACATTCAAATTATTTAATAAGTTAGATGAATTATTAAAAGATGGGTATTATCGAAATGAGTTTCCAAAGGCTTTATTTCTGAAATCTAAGAAAACTACTTTTGACAAAAACATGATTCCACGTTCAAGTCTACCTGCGCTTATGATTTCTAGAAGTAAAATGAGGATGGAGGCTAAACGGAACCGGTATCAAGTTGTAGGAAATAGTCTAAGCGATAATATCTGAACTCACATTAAGTATATTCCTTTCAAAAATAACGCTTGAATACTCCACTGTACATATATTTCTAGTAAATACATACCAATCCAGCTTTCGTTGTTCATTTAATAAAAAAGAAGAAACACGTTTCCTCGTTCTTTTATATTTTCACCCCACCACTTTACTGCAGGTCGTTTAGTAAACACAAATATATTATATATATGTATATATACATTTTACATGCGCTTTTTTTTTTCTTTTTGGCCAACGTGTTGGCATGAGTTTACCTCTGCAAACAAGCCTGTATGTCGGCTTATATAAATATGTATGTATGTATGCCTGTATGAATGGGGGTGTGACGGAGTTTCGCAAATATGCAAAATGTTTATACAGACAAATTGTTTTGTTTGATGGTCAGTGTAAAGTTTTGTAATATAAAATTTATATGAACATGTCTGGACAAGCGATCAAAATGACTGCCATTGGGGATTGTGGCATTAAAACAGGCATTCAGGGAGTGAGGCTGGTGGGTGAGCGATGTTTGCAAGCAAGCATTTAGATATTTAAATATTTAAGCGCATTTGAATATTTAATTAGTTCCAACTTAAAGCTTTGGTCATTTTGAATATTTAAAGTACATAAACCTTTCAGAATGAATAATTATCTGTGAATGCAATTATTATGAAATTATTTTGCGGTACTGTTTGTTCTCAAGGAAAATCGTTGTATAGCCCAACAAAAAGCTCTCATTGTGGTGGTTAGGTTTTTAATCAGGCAAGAGAGCTAACCGCCTAGTTGCTCCTTTTTGGAAACCTGTATTTAATTACAGATTTTATTTGAACATCGTAGCGCTAAGTAACCTTACTCGAAATTCCTTGTTGAGTACCTCGTCATTTAGGACCTAGCCTGGTAAGAGCTTCACAGTCGTACATAAAGCTTAGTATCCATCTCTTAAGAAAACGGCCAAGAAACAAATTTCCATTATATCTGATATTTCACAGCCTATTGCCTCACTCTTTCCTCAAGAAATAATGGAACGGGCATATATTTCTGTTGCCTTGTGCTCCTTTTTCACAAAAAAAAAAACTTTAGAAACACGCAGTAGAAAGCGTAGCAAATTTCTTAAGAACTGCGTACTGCCTTAACGAAATTTTTATCCATTTCTTGAGCGTCATTTTATATGGAGTTTTTCCTTTCTTAAGAGCTGGATACTAAGCCTAAGTGTGTAAGAATTCTTTTGTCGTGCCTAGAAGCAGTTCTTCAGTTCTACTTGTTGATATATCGGGATTGGAGGACTTACCCTGTCTATTAATTACCCTCCGCGCTTCTTCATCCCGATATAGTAGTTTAGCCTAAGGAAACTCCATGGCAGACCAGTAAAGGGGCCTGGGCCTATAAATCCATGAGCAGCCCCTTTTCTGGCGAGAACATCTGCTCCTTCATTGCCCGTGACTCCACTGTATCCCGGTACCCATATGAAGTCTACCCGGTTCCTGGAGGCGATAAGTATTAAGAGCTGAAGGCAGTCCCTCACCAGCGTTGAGGTTACCTCGTGCGCTTTGAGAGCGAGGAGCGCAACTCTGTTGTCCGAATGTATGTAGATAGATGTGTTTGCTGGTTGTTCTACTTTCTACATATTGCCTCAGACATTGTTCAATCGCATGCATTTCAGCCTCAAAGACAGAGTTAGGGCCGTCTGGGTTCTATGCCGTAAACTCCTCCTCCAACCCCGTGAACAGTTTTGGAACCATCCGTATACCAGACGTAGCTGTCCTTCCGGGGTTTAGGGTTTAGGTTCGTTGTCCCAGACCATTGCAACGTAATATATGAAAAGCAAGACGAAGACAACCGATGGATAACAATCGCAATTGCAATCAGAGATGTTGTCGTCTGCAGACGAATCGTTCGTGATACATAATAAGGCTGTTAACCGTAGAGGTCCCACGACCCAAGCATATTTATTTGACTTGTAGGAGTGTGCAAACATAGTTGCAAATTTACTTCTTTAACATATTACAATCTACGCTAAGTACAACTGCCATCCGCTTCCGAACTGGCACCATCAAAGTCTTTGCTAAGCACATAAAGAGCATTTTCGAAATTTTCTAATAATGTTGCCAAGCGTTTACCAACCTTTTCAACTAGCTCTCGCGTGTTTGCTGTGTGGTGGCAAGTTAGCAAACAATGTGTGGCATAAAGTTGGCAATCAACGACAGAACAAACACTCGCTTTGTAACTTTGTGGCATGCAGCTTATTGGAGCAAAGCAATGGCAACGGCATAGACTTAAAGTCGTCACATAAATTTCAAAAACACATTAAATTGGCTTTAATGGCAAATTACGTATTTTTTTGTCACCTCCTGTTACTGTTTTATTTTTTTTTTAGCCCGAATTCGCCATTCCATGCATTGAACGGAATTGAATTGTCACTTGTTATTCATTTCGTTCCAAGTATAAAATTTGCCTAGAACTAATTTTGGAAAATTTGCTAAGTGCATTTGGCGTTCATGCAGTCATACATACATATATACTATGTGCAGATCTATGTATTTATGTATGTGTATGATTTTATGCGCTGTTTACTGCTTGTTGTTGTTGGCAAAAGTAGACGTGCCCAAGTGCTGAAAGCTGTTGCACACGTGTCAAGCATGATTTATGCCAAACCACCAATAATTCTATGGCACATTACCTTTATGGCAAATTCTGTCAGTGTTGTGCTCGTCCAGGTTTCACTGAGTGTGTGTGTGCGTGCATATTTGGGTACATTTACCCACTCATCAATCGTTATGCAACACATTTACAGCATGGCTGATGCATTGAAGTGTTGTGACAAAGCACCCTCAAAAAGTTATTGCAAATTTTTGATGGATCTGCATATATTTTTGTACTAGAACTCTGACTAGAGTGCAGGCTCCCAATTTTTCCTTTTTTATTTTTGCTTATTTGTAATTGTACTAATTTTTTCCAGAGTTTTCAGTGAAAGAAAGAAAACTTAAAATTAAAGCTTTCCCTGATTCACCAGTTCAGTGGTTCCAATAAAATCCAATCTATTAATATAGGTAGTAAGTAAACTAGTGTACTGGAATTTATTTCGACTTTTTATAACGGTTGCAACCCTCTCTAGAAACCTAAAAAATATTCCAAATGTTAGTCAGAGTTATAAGCGATCCGTGTGCCAAATTTCACCCAATTATTAAACCTTGACGCCAAGGTCTTTGATTTGTCATCTTTGAAATTGAATGACCTTCAAACAAATGCCTTCGCATATTATACATATGTATCCTTAAATAGATATGACTTTTCGAAAAGGTGGCAACGCCAATCAAAAACAGCTTCAAACTAAAGCATCCATAAATCTCTTTCCATTGACTCTCATATTTTAATATTTCATATAAACTTAAATCGAATTTTCAAACAAGTGGCAACCCTCTTCAAAATATTTTCAAAACTAAAACCTTCTTAAATTTCTTTCGTCTAACACCCGAATTGTGATACTTATTTAAATTAACTAAATGACTTAACCCTCAATTAAGCGCATAAAGCAAATCACACAATTAGTCGCATGGGTTCCCCAGTTACCCCAATAAAAGTGTTGAAAAAGAGTTTTCAAAATAAAAAAAAACGAAGTGTGTATTATCAAAAATATTAAATTACTCTGTTATCGTTAACTAAAAAAAAAACATGTTTTCGACTTCAAACTTAAAAAAAAAAAATTAAAAACTGACCTCCCCCAAAAAATTTTACGTTAGTGGTCGCTTGGGGTCAGCACTCAAGGGAATAGCAACACATATGTACGCGACGATGTTCTAGCCGTGACTCAATAAATAAAACGAAATGTGTATTGTCCTAAATATTAATTTTCTTTATTATAGTAAACTTTAAGAAATAAAAGGATAACTTTGACTTCAAACTTAGATACAAAAATAAAAACTTACCTCTGCCAAAAAATGTTGCGTAAGTGGTCGCATTGGGTCAGGACTTAAAAGAGTAGCGAAAATTCGTACACGCCGATGTTATGGCAGTGACTTAATTACATACGCTGCGGGAAGTTAGAAAGACCGCGAGCACGCTCCAATCACTCCAAGAAATTATTTTTTTTTTTTAACTTGAAATGGTCTTGACCCCATGCGCCTAATTAAGGGTGGCAACCCTTCTACATCTAGTTATGCCTTTAAAGAATA
Source organism: Rhagoletis zephyria (assembly GCF_001687245.7). Classification (NCBI taxonomy): domain Eukaryota; kingdom Metazoa; phylum Arthropoda; class Insecta; order Diptera; family Tephritidae; genus Rhagoletis; species Rhagoletis zephyria. The sequence continues at coordinate 318,966 of NW_016157261.1, read as the reverse complement.
AACGAATAAACCGTTTTTCGCTCTCCTGTAAAATTTGAGTGCCGTAAGATAGGCGGTTTTGCAATTTGGCGATGGGTGGTTTTGCAAAAACATCGACGATATGTATTCGATTAAAAATATCCACGATTTAGCTTTCTCTGATTCCATATATACATACACATTTGATTGTTTTGCCCATTTCAGATATTTTCCCTTTTTCCCCCTTTTCTACCTTTAATTGCAAAGGGCAAAGAAAAAGCCCTTATTCCTGATAATATGAAAGTTTTAAACGTTCCATATTTAAATTGGGCGCCAGTTTTATCATTTTTTTTCTTTTTTAGTGCCTTCTTTTGCCTTTTTTGTGGTTTCTAGTGCCTTTTGCTGCCTATTTCTCTATTTTGTTTTGCTTTTTTTATCGTAGTTTAGGCCCCAAAAATCCGTTCCCTGGTTATGACTTTCAACCGGTCAATGCACCTTTTCTTTGTGTTGCAACTAATTTTGAAATCTTTTTCATCTACAATGAGTGATGATTGAGCTCCGAACATAACCTTAAGGAGTTCAGTGCTCGTTCTCTCTCTGAAAACGGAGAGGAAAACTCGTGCGTCATGGGGCTATTTCTTGGTTTGTAGTTTCTGTGATTTGTCCTCTTAATATCAGAGGATGTCATTGTCCTTCCTCGCGTTCTTCTAATCACCCAGTTGCAATGAGGTATTAGAGTTCACTTCGTATGACTGCCGGTAAATATTCTCAAGAATTAGAGTGCCTCATACAAAATTACCAGGCGTATCTTCTGATCAAGGTCGAATACCGCATTACCATCTCAAAACCTTCCTACCATAGAGAACTAAAAAACATAATTGAATGTGCACACAGCCAAATTTCCGGCCCTTATGCCAACCTGCTGTCACATACCAGGCGCTTTCTGACTATTAATATTATACAAAAAGGAATGCAAGCAAGTCCTGAAAACCACCTCCTATTGCACATTGTGTCAAGCCGTTGATGCGTGAAATTTGAATATTATAAACATCTTCACCCATATTATTCGGTTTTATTCATTCATTTGTCATTTTTCTCGCTCAAAAATGTTTCGACACAAATGTTGCATGCAGCATAAATGTGTCACCAGTCACACTTCCGTGCCGCTTTATGCTGCCGCTAAGCTGCTGCGGAAATGCCTAGTGGAGTGCGCCTTTGTGTTGGCACTTTACCACACTCCACGCTTTTTTCGAACCACTCGCAAAGTGTAGTCTACCCCTGATGGAATTATTTGACTCAAACCCCACTTTGAAGCTCAATTTTAAGTTTTCTTTTTATTGCCTTTTATTTCTCCGTATACTTCTTTCATATTAAGCCGATTTACGCATTCACACTTGAAGTCGCATAAAAAACTAGAATTCTTGAATAGAAATCCATTTGCAAAACAAAATTCACTTTCACTTACTCATTCATACTTATTACAAAAGTCACTTTACGAGGGGTGACATTTTTTTCAATTTTTAATTTAAAATATTGGATTCTTCTTTTTGTAAGCTTGCATTTCAAGAGGGTAACAGTGGCTGCTCACACACTTGACATTGAGCTGCGCAATAATCGGTCACAAGGGAAGGGGATAGCGTTTTAAACAGGGGTCCGAACAATGCAAAAATTAGCTGCGTCAATTGCGTTAAAATTGTTCATGAATATTTTTTTTTATTCTACCGACTTGTGCGCGATGCGTGAAAAATGTGATTAAGCGATTAAAGAAATACAATTTTGACAATTTTACAATCAATAGTACATCTAGATGTGTGAATCTGTATGAAAGGTTTATGTAATGTTTTTGAACAAAGATTTTTACTGATTACTTAAAGGATCGAAGTGTGCTTTTGTAAAATAATAACCCAGCAGAAGGTGGTCGACCATATATGTATAACATTAACCCTCCTAAAGATAACGATCTCGCAGACGAGGCAACACGCGGATGCTCTCAAAGCAAGGTACAACTGGATGGATGTCCTTTAGGAATAAGCGGTTCACACCACTACCTGTATTATAGAGGGAAAAGTATGGGTTGTACATGATTGTAAGAAATACATAGATGATGAGATAAAAAATTGTTTACTAGTACCTCGATGAAGCTTATGAGTGCGGCAATTGTGTCGATAGAAAAAATTTCATTTAAGGCATTAATGACTGATCCACAGCGTACCTGCAAGAAATTTGGGTATGAGAATGCACCAGGCACCACAACCTAAACATCCACAAGGCAGACTAGGTGTCCCTGATCAAAGGAAGACAAACCAAACTGATCATGTTGGGATATACGGAAGCCACATTTCGAGCGTTCTGGACGAATTTTCAAACCGAGGACCCCACATTGAATCGCATGGTGCAACAGAGGTTTTACAGAAAAACAGAAAGAGTGAATAAATTAGGCATTCGACTCTCAACTCATAACAAATTTGTATTCATTGTCTCAATTAAATTTCTGTCAGAAATTAAAATTAAAGAGTTAGCCAAACTATGCTTACGTAATACTTGAGTGACCCCATCCGTTCGGTAATTAACGCATGAAATGCCTTCTGGCGTGCGTAAAAGAAGGCGAAGTTTCAAACAAGTTGATGCAGTGGTGGGTTCTTGCTTGCTCAGGATGATGTTATGCTCTTCACAAGAAGCATGTGAGCCTAACTGAGAATATGATGCTCAGGTGACATCAGAAATCATTCCTTGGTAGTCTTAAAAACGGCGCACAGTGGGCCTTGGCCGGACAAAATTATACAAGGGTAGGCGCTCGAAGTGTTACCAATTCAAACTGCTATAGTTGTGTAAATTTTACTTTTATTTACAAGCATTCAGTTTGTCATAAAAATATATATAATTTTCCGAAATTAGATTAAGCCACCTTTAACGCGGCTAATAGCATCGACTCTATCCGGGAATGCTTCACAGGCTGCACGAATGTGGTCTGGTGACATTTTGCCCCAGCGACGGCGAAGAGACATCGCCAAGGCGTTGAATTTCTCATATTTTTTAGTTGGTACTTTGGCCTTGAGAACTAGCCATTGTTGCGAGAAAATGAAGCTGGAAAGCTTTTTTTTTAACTTTGGATTTCGCGAGCGTTGTGCGATGGTGGCGAGTCTTATTGAAACGTACAATGATTTTTACCGAATTGTTTTCGTGCCCAAGCTAATAAAGCATCGTTTTCATCAACGACCTCTGTGTCGTGGTATAGTACTAGTTAGGATTAATATCAAATACTTGTATTCCAGCTGCAATTATTCGTAATTTTTTCATACTAATTTTATCAATGATTCTTATAAGTGCTTTAAGTCCTTTTCGATGTTAGGTTTGTATAGGAGTTGTGCGTTAAATAAACCTATTACGCCAATTTTTTGGGTGTTACCTTATATTATTATCACACATATTTATTGATGCACTTTTTGTGTTATTTTTGCAGGTATGTAGGTTTGTATGGAAGGGACACTTTAAAATAAACCCATTTTTCACATTTTTCTTGATTAATGTCCATCAAAGCTGCATATGGAAAATTGAAACCCTTTCTAATTTTTTCCCAAGAAATGTATGAGGATCACCCACTGTGCGGCGCAATGAAGCTTTGTTTGAGGTCCGTTTTTACTTAGACTTCAGACTGGCTAGATCTCATCCATGCTATTCCTTCAGTCCTTATATAATTCGAACTAAGTAAACCAAGTACATACATACTTATTATGAAGTCTGAAGCGATCACTTGAAATTTATTGAGATGTCCGATCAACAGCAACAACACCAATTTTACGCAGTCAATTTGTATAAACAATCGGAGCACTTAGAATGTCTTTCGCGCCAGACACTTCATTTGCAACATGTTTCTACAATGAACGACTACATATGTACATATGTATGTATGTATGTATACACAATGGTACTCAAAATTGCTTACAATTTACAAACAAGCCATCACTTATAAAATTTTTATATAAATGCCAACGCACACAAACAACCATAATTATGCACATACATATCTACATAACTACTCAACATTCATGCCGCCAATAATAGCTGCAATCACACGCGTGAGGCTATGCAACGAGACGCCCGCCCCTACAGCCGCAATGTTGCACATGCGCACACAGTCGCCGCATAAATAAAATTCTAATTGGCATGTCATGCGCTTACTGTTTGTGCTGTGTGTTGTGCTATGTTGCGCGGCGCAGAAACGATTCAATAATAGCAAAATAACGCGCAGTCAGTAAGTAATTTGTTGTCATTGTAATTGTTGTTGCTGTTGCTTGCTTGTCCTATAGGCATCGTAGACATTGTTATTGTTATGTTGTTGAAATTTAGTCGGCAGAGTTGCATTTATGCTATCACCCTTTTCATTCCATTGACTGTTCTTTGTTGTTTTTGTTGTTTGTTGCCACTTAATCGTGTTATTTAGCTGTAAAGCAATCGAGTAATCGTGCGACATGATCAAAACTGCAGCCGCACTCACTGTGTCATTCGATATGTTTTGTGTTGTGTTGCATGTGATATTTATGTATGTATGTACATATGTATGAATTTTGTGTGCCCTGCGCAGTGAACTCTTTGAGCTTCCATTCTATGTTCGTACTAAAGTGTGCCTGAGCCACCACCAAAAGAGGCATCATCACTTATGGACATTTTATTGTCGTGTTTGCAACTTTTCAGCATTGTTGTTGGGCTGTTTGTTTGTTTTTTTGATCTCTTGTCTGCTTACATAACCACATATATATATATATATATATATGTACATACTATATCCCATGTTGCTAGCTAAGTATGTATGTTTTCATGTTTATGTTCCCTTCAAGCTATTTGCTCTCTGTCACTCGTTACATCTGTCCGTCTGGCTGTCAGCTGGTCAACTGGCTTCGTCACATCATCATAAATTCTGCTGCCCACCAGCGATAAGCTGACAAATTATGACGGATACATCAATCGCGTTATTTATGATTTCATTAAATGTCTTTCGGATTTTTTTATAATCTACAAATTATGCGCTTTTTTAACGATTTAATATGAACGGCGCAGAACGGCTTTGTTTTGATGTTCCCTTTTGATTACAAAACTCTGGAGAAATTAAAATTTTTGTGTGTAAAAAATTATATACATACATATATATGTATGTGTGCGCTTTTTAAGAGTTTATTTATTGGCACCCTCATATTTGTTTATATGTTTTCGTTTATGAGTATAAGGTTAGAGCTTATATGGTGGTCATACATACATACATACATAGGTTTACATTTAAGTGCCATGAATGCGGCATTAACGGGACTTGAGTTGTGTGTAGTTAAATGAAAAATCGTTAACATATGTATGCATTTTGGCATTCAAAAGAAAAATTACATTTACTAGAAAAACTTTTCTTAATTTTTTGTTAAGATGTCAAAACCAACGAAAGAGACACTAACGTAAATTATAAATGGCAAAGATTTATGGATTTGTTAAAAACTTATGGACTATAAAACCAAGAATTTTCAATTTCATTAGGGTTTCCCAGAACGTAGGAGGAAAATTTTCAGTAACACGAATGCCATTAAATTGAATTGAGTTTCAAAGTCTTTTTTGTAGGCCTTGATCTTCCCGCAACCAAAGTTGTCGCTTTTCTTAAAATGTCTACGTCATCGTTGCTAAGACCCAAAACTGCTAGTATTGTTTTTCGATCTGCTTGCTTTGTATTAAAAACTCTTCAACTGAATGAGGAAATGACTGGGTTAAACTCTGGGAGCATCTCCTAGATTTCCAATGAATACGATGTTGAGACGCCGCCAAGCTCTCGCGTATCGTGATGGGATACTGTGGGCTTCAACGTTAAGAGAGGTGTTATGGAATATTCCATACTTTCACTCGGAGACAGAATTGTGAATGCCCTCTTTGAGCGAGTGTCAGGAAGAGAAAATACCTAATTATTCTATTCATTATTCTACTGAACCAATTACTATCCCTAATAAAGCCGATAAGATACAACAGTTCCACCTCCGCTATCTCGCCTAGACTTTTGAAGAAGCGTGAACCTAAGTGCTTGAGCGCCTCAACTGTAGACCTGGACATCGTCACAGAAAGTGTTCAATTGACCTTTCTTCTTCCTCATTCTCATAACGGCAGCTTCTGCAGAGAATAATTGTTGGTAATCGCCATCGTTGAAGCATTGGTGCTATAGCACAGTGTCCTGTGATGATGCCGATAAGGACTCTTACTGCACACCTATTGAGTTTCAGAACCCTCCTAAGCCGCGGTCATAACAATCTTGTGATCTCACAGTATTCGCATTTGTTAAACAAGTCCTCATTCCCGACCAGGGTGTATTCATCAATTTTCCTAACGTCTTCACTAAGCGGTTTTAGTAAGGAGCTATCCAATTTTCTTTTGGTATCTCTGAGCCGCATCTGGCTATCTCATCAGCCGACTTATTTCCTTCAATATTGCTATGTCCGAGGACCCAGCATAGAGTGACGTTGATACGGCTCAGTGACTCCAGGGTAGTGCGGCATTTCCATAAAATTCCCGATTCCACTTTTTTTTAGATTCTATTGTTTCCAGAGCTGGTCGACAGAGATGGTGCCTTTGTCTTCTGAAACTTTACTACTAAGTAAACGACTGGCCGCCTTTTCTATAGCGTAAATCTCCGCTTGGAAGACACTGTAGTCGTTCGGTGGACTAAAGTAACGGTTGATCTGCAGGTCTCTCCAGCAGACACAGGCTCCGGTTGCTTGTTCCATCTTTGAACCCTCAATTTGGATGGGTTAAACCCCTTCTGCCACTGGCGGTCCTTCATCCCATTCTTCTCTGCTCAGGGACCTAATGGGTATCTTCGTATTGAAGTCGCAAACAAGCGTAATGTTACATTGCTGCATGCCCAAAATTGATTGGTTTCCACGTATTGGCCTCTCTGAACCTGAGGTTGCTTTTTGCAACCATGCCGTGGACGAAAAATATGCAGCGGCTGTAGGTGGAATATCAGGTTAAGGCCTTCCTGAGGTGCGCTATTCACTGCTACCGATATGGTAAGGCATGCGAGTCTCTGCACTTTTCTTATTAATTTCCTGTTATTTCAGACTTACAGACAAGCCTACTATTTCGATCACAGCTTTATACGGCTCCATGAAACTATTTTCGTCACAAGCTACTTATGTACATGCCCCTGCAGCCAGCCAGTGTACGTTAAAAGCCTGAATCTGGGATGTCCTACTTCATTTGTGGCACCTTTTTTGCTATCACTGCAAGGGAGTGCTTTAGCCCTTCCTCCACCGCTCCTAGGCGCTTATTATTTCGGTGAAGTGACCAGACCGACTATCGGTGCGTCGATATTGGTTGGTGGCAGGTGGAATTCTTGGCTGCTCTAGGTCGTTAAGTTGGCCTTGGGCTTAACCTTACTAATCTGAACCGACGCTATATATGGCCTCTGAACTTCTTATGCCTTTATATGGATATTTTTTTCACCTACTTGAGCGATTATCTGGGCAAGGTTGAGGAGCTGTGGAAGTTGTCCTGTGTATCCTGGCACTCCGTTTGCCACTTTCCTTCATTAAGGGCCGCGTACCGGCTGGCTCTCGGTAAGGGTTGTATAACATGTTGGTCTGGTCCTGAACTGTTACAGTTATATAGGTTATTTAATCCCAGACACATTTCTTATAGATTTTTGATCTCTCGCATACTATGAAAGTCAGAGAGTGAGAGAAAGATGACTGTGCGAAGGCCTGAATAATTTCAGAGAGAGCCTCAATGTCCTCTCATCCCTAATCGAAGAAATATACCGCCGAATTTTAATCCAATATTCATAAATTGTATCATATGTGGCGCATTGCGTCAGGACGCCGCATAACCAAACTTAACTGGAGCTTAAAAACGGCCAAAAGAACAAACAACATCTTTGAAATACCAATAGTTGACGTTCTTAATGGTCATTGGCCACCTGGAATTCACGTCTCGAATCCTGAACATCGCTTTAAATTAATTACATATGTATGTATGTAGAAGCTTCAGGAAAAAACTGGTTGTCTTATCTATCGCTGCAAGATCGGTTTGATATAAGCACCCACAACAAAGTCGATCAACCCAGGTTAAGTTTTTCGCCGCTATTCTAATCCAACCTAAGCTATCCTTTTTGAAAACCTTACTGTAGAATAAATTTGCTCCTTGGAAAACCGCTCAGCAGCCTTGTTTCATATACCAGATCCTCATCGTTAAACATCCATCGCCATCTCCGATCGTGTACGTGAGACTATTGACCTAACATCTTCAACACTCAAAAACCGAATATACGATTTTCATCTCGTAGCTATTATTTTAATTTTTCCACATTTCCTAAACAGCAGTGCAATGGCCACTTGATGATAGCTACCTATCGTCGCCGTAGCTAACGAAGCATGCTGTTGGCGTGTCTTAGCTTTAATTGCAACTGCAACTAACCGCAAGCAAGTTGTGTAAAATAGCGACAGGTGCAGGCTGGCCTTCTTACTGCACGCTGCAGTTATCATAAAATGGGCGTTTGGCTTCTATTGTAGCTCACCTTGTTGTTGAAAGCGGTGCTGAAATCTCCAAGGCTCCGCGCTACATAACAGCTATTTATTAATGTTGAAGGAGGCGTGGCCAATATGCGTGCAATGGAGCGTGTTAAAGTGGAGCACGCGCGTCAATGAGGCGGTAAAGTAACTGGATTTTTTTGCATTAAGAAATGAGCGCAAAAAATTAAAAGAAACAGCAAACAATAAAAAAAATATATTCAACAAATGCTGTTTACAATCCAGTGCAGGCGATTGAGTGCACGCAGCTGTTGATTATGAACGCTGCAGATTTTCATTTTTTTTCTCTTCTTTAAAAGTTTTTGTTTAGCTTAAGCCCAGCTTAAATTATAATTTCACAATTTCATTTTAACTATCAGACTCTGAGTGAAAACTCGTGAACTTTCATTACTTGCTGGAATTTTTATGTTAAACTTCTTTATGGCCACTTGAGCAAGCGCTCATTTTGCGGCCTAACCTTTCCCATGACTAAACGAGTTAGGGTGCTCGTAAAAGGAGTCAGGAGAAAGCAAAAGTTGGCCTGCAGTTATTAGTGTTACAGCAACGATAAGTCTTGCTTCTCCACTTCCTCTTTCACTCTGCTTACATTTACTTGCCTCCTGGCTGACCATCCGTCCCTATCACCGCAATCATCCTTTCAAACGGAACGAAAATGCGGCAGAGGAGGCTCAATGCCAACCACCTAAAAACTTTTGAAACAATATCCCCCTTCTTACACTTACTCACTTTCTTCTTTCTACTAACAAACACTTTTTTTTTTAAGTACAAGTGCCTTTCTTCCATTCACCACTCATTTTTCTCTATATGCCACTTCTGAATTTTGCGTTCTTCGCATTTCTATTTCTAGAACTGCTGCGAATTTCATGCTGCGCCAGCAAAACTTCAACAATCACATTGTTGTCCATTAATAGAAAGCGAAATGATGCGCAGTATTCTCACTCCCCTCCTTCTTCGGCATCTGCTTCTCTACTCACTCATTGCCGTTTAAATCAAACTTTTATTTCTCTGCAGACAGTTTGGTACGCCGCGGGTTGTCCGCATTCATTTGCGCCGCAGACAATAAGACGCCCGCCCAGCAACATCGTCATCGTCATCGTCATCGTCGTCGCTCCTTACTGCTGTGCGTAGGTGTTTTGCATTGATTATTTAGTTGTCATGCGGCACGCGGCTGCTGTCCGGCAACGGCTGGCTGCTGACTACTGGCTGGTGGCTGCTGCTGCTCCTTTTTCTTCTTCTTCTTCTTCTCAACAAAGGAAATGCGAAATGTGCGCTCAGTTAAGCCTAAATGTCGTTTAAGTTCCGAGCGTGCAACTGAGAATTGCAAATGTCTTACTTTCCTACTTTGCTCTGCTGGCTCAGTCCATGGTTCCTGTTGGCCGTAGGCTAATAGACTATCTGCATATTTTCCTACCCATAGCGAATTGAATAGATTTAAATAATGGATGCATTTGAGAATTATTCACTTCTTAACAATTCTCTATTCGTGTGTGTGTGTGTGGTTGTGTGTCTGTGCGTTGGGAAAACTTTTGCCGGTGCGGAAGCAACTTCTTCTTTTTAGTTGGTGAAATGGCGTTTTACTCACTTGCAGTAGGCTATGCATTAAAGTTAAAGTTTAGTCATTTCCTTGGCTATACTTTTGCTCTCAATTTGCACAGGACAGTCAATCATAAATAATATTTAAACGGCAATTGCGTTTGCCCCAGTGGGAAAGTGAAAGGGATTTTTGGAGAATAAATAACTATTAAATTTGGTGTAATAGAAAAGGCGTACGGCGACCAAGAATATATTTTATATTCCTACAATACGCTCATAACACTGACAGCCCAATATACTGTCAGCTTCTTTAATAAAGCCAAACAGGTTCTTGTTAAACAAACGTCTTCGAACGGGTTCGACTATGGGCGAATTTAATTACTTTGGTCTAAGTCTGGCGATAGTTGGTTAATCATATAAAATTTGCTTCGATCTATGGTTTGTCTTCAAGACAAGGGCAACTTTTTCCGTCTCCGGGTGAAGCATTCTGACCGAGAGTAAAGAAACGGCTTGACGACTTTAGGCAAACCTTGGGTTCAATCTTTCTGGCTGAGAAAGTAAGTTTTTTGAAAAAAAAAAAATGATCCGGTTAGCTGGATTGAAACAGCTTAGACCTGAAACGCCGGCTGCGGCAATGGCAGAGGTTTGATCAAAGTTTGGGGCTAAGATCTTTGAATTTTATTTTGGACCATATCTATCAGTATTCATACAATAAATATGCAGGTTGAAAGGCCTTCACTAATGCGGGGTCTGCAAGGCTCTATCAGCCTCCTTACATGCTAAGGGATTTTCAAATAGACAGGAAAAACAAAATATCTACACTAAACGAAGTTTTCACATAACCCAGTCTGAGTACTATGCCCTTGCGCTGCCTTCCTTTATAACCGAAACCTTTGTATGTTCCCAACGTAATTTTATGGACTAAGGATATTTTTACTCTTTTATTTTATGTCTTTATAGTCGGATGCAACTTCGAGCTGTAGTGATATTTTATCATCTGCTCTAATATTATCTAAGGTATATATTCATCTCTTGGCCTTGGTATGGATACTGTCATCTCTCATAGAATCATACGAAGTCTTCGAGATGTCAATTAAGTTAATTGGGACTTTGGTTGCTGACTTAATTCATATTCATATGACCTAGTGCGAGGTGCATCTGGGCTTAAATGAGCTTTCTATGAAATAGTTTTTCGATTGGCGAACACCGATTCCCTGGAACCAGAACCAAATAGTTTGTCTTACATGGCAAAGTAATGAGAATCCCGATCTAAAAAGTGCCTAGTCAAGGTAGAACAATGCCAGATAAGGTTTTCGAGGCTTTCGGTTTCCTCCTTATCTCGATAACTGCTACAACAGACATTAGTCGGAAGTCCAGTTCTGCTGGCATGTATCGCCATTATACATACATATATACCGCAACGGATCTTCTGTTAATAAGTCTGGCCCGAATTTGACTTAGGTTAGGTTAGGGCAGCTCTAATTAAAGTCCGGATATACCATTGTGATACTAAAATTATATATTCCCCAGTCTTGTCCCTAAATATGTTTAATCATCCTGATTTTCTGACGAATTCTAGTAGTCCCATTAATCCAGTTTTAAGTTCTCGAAGTAATGATGGCGGGAACCGGTTAAGGCGGTGCTAGTTGGATTATATTTCTTCCTCGTATATGTATCACATAAATGATTGCGTATGCGGGGCTCCGAATCGGGCTTCAATGTGGCCAATGCTCCAGTGTCCCATTGGGGTTCCGGTTAGAACCCTAGTGTTCGGTGAATGGTTTTATCCAGACCAGTGTGAGTGCAATACAAATTAATTGCCTATTAGGCAAACAAAGATGCTTTAAAACTGCCAAGTAGCAAATAGGAAGCCTCTCGCCTGCAGAACAACAACCTTACCAAAATTATAGCAAAACTGTGAGATAGTTATGTATTAATAGTGAAACGAAACAATCAGTAAACAACTCAAAGTAATCAACATTAAGTAAAATTTCTTCCTCCATACACCAATTTAGCTCTTTAACCCAGCAATCACCCTGCCGCTCCTTCACTGTTGTCAACTCGTGGAGCGTGTCGATGCAATATACACACCATTAATTCTCATTTCCACCTGAGGCGTTTATCAGCGTAAATTAACAATTAATCTTTTAAGCGCACATCCAGTGGAATTCACAACTCAACCACAGCTCCAGCCCCAGCCCCAGCCCCAACCCCAGCCTCAGTCTTAGTTATTGTTTCGTATCATCCTTCAGCAACCTAATTTGCCTCCAAGAATTTGTTTCGTCCCTTTCACGAGGCACTCATATAGTCAGTCAGTGGAATCGTTCTTCCACTAATGATTGCTATTATACCTCAGTTTTGTTGTTGCGTAATTTATACGCAGCATTGACTGTAGTCCGCCGTTGTTGTCTTAAATGAGTTGGTGTTTTTGTTGTCTTTCGATTATCACCACCATTATCATCCACACTCGAATAGCAAAGCAACGATGACATTTCACTCTTCATTTCGCACGGCAGACTACATACTTTAATCGAAGCATCCCGGATGTTAACTGCTCCATCAACACTACGTACTTCCGGCTGGTGTGAGATGAACGAATAAAGGTGGTGGTCGACTGGCTGGCCGGTCTATCTGGCTGATAATATTCGTAATGTACATAACTTGGGGACTCCCTGTCGACAGGTTAATGGCTTGCACAAAAGGGAAGTGGTTGGTAAATAGATTGGGGGTAACTGGGAGCTCGAAAATGGGGTGCGAGTTAAATGGCAGTACAGCAGAAATGTGGCAAATGTGTTCGTCTTAGGAGAAGTTGGATAATGGGGGGGTTAGTGATTGTGGCAATGCGTTAGTTAATGCTAAGTGAAAGCAATCATGGCAGATAGTTAGATGAGTTAATTGGGTTGTACTAAACATCGTGGAAGCATATGAAATTGAAAGTTGAACTCTTTGATGTACTCAACTGATGGAATTTTTCGCGAAACCGGAACAGCGATAGATTAGTTTGGATAATAATTAAAAAATACATTCTGACAGCTCAAAAATTATGTACACAAAGTGGCAATAGTACACTGAAAAAATTGCTAAGAGATAAGAAGCACCAAAAGCTAAATGGCCCTTGAAATGGGCAAAGGAGGTGAGGTTGGCCAATTGCCAGCTAAGGAGCGTCAGAGGGAATGGCTAGATACAAAGCAGACAGAACTTGGTAAAAGACTTAAATGCTACCTGGCTAGAAAGCTTAACTTACTTTCGAGCCTCCCAGCATAAACAAATGTATGGTGGTTTTGCTTTAGTTTTTATACATAATTTATTTTTATTTATACATAAAAAAAAATCATTTGACGTTGAATAAAAAGAATGCTAATTACGAATGAGCGAGATAGAAATATTTACCTAAATTTTAATACCGAAATTGGAATTCCATTGGAAATTTCCAAGACCGCTTCAAGTAAGCAGCTGCTCAAACTATGCGAGTTCATCTGACACTACTTAAGTTGTTCTTGTGGTAGTTTTTGATTTAAATATTCAATAATATTGTAACTTTATAGCAAACAACTTTACCTAATTAATGATGAGATTGTATTGTAGGGGTTTGAGCTCTCGCCCGCAGTTGGCTCATCGCTTAGATGGGATAAATATACCGTTGTGAGAACTAGTGTATTCCGATGTTCCGACGGTATGTATATATGTTGATGATTGGATGCTCTCAAGTTGAAAAACGATGTCTCCTGATGGCTGGTAGATGTTGAAAGATGGTTCGGGTCTAATGCGCTTAGTGCATTTATACCCACCAACGAAAGTTCGAATGGAAAATTCGCGTCAACGCAGGGATACGTTCAGTAAGGGATGGACAGAGATGCATTCTTTAAACTGGCGCAAGTCACATAGGCAACTACGTTGGCTTAGGCTTGGAATGATGCCAGCAAAATTAGCTAGCATTTAGAATAGATAGAACGGATCTTTAAAGATTTCTACTGAATCGAAATCATACCCATACGTTTCTCTTTCGAATCAGCTCTGACAACTATGGCCTAAAACCTTCGATAAGTTTTAGGAACTTTTTTTTAAATATGTAATATATACCTATGTAGCAAGAACACACTTTAATCGTTCGAGTAAAATAACTAAGTAATGTACATAGAAACTGAGTGATTTGATTGCCAGAAATTTATACCGTATTGAAAATATATCTTATTAGCTCCTGCGTATTCACTCTAAAGCAACGACGACCACAGAGAGTTTTTACGCGGTCTGTTAACCACTTAAGAATCCTTTGTCCAAGAGCTGTTCTGTGGACGCCACTGCTCTGGAGTCCAGCTTAGAGCTCTTAGCATCATACTGAGATAATTATTTATTATTTTTTTGCTTCTTATAAATTTAAAGCGTAGGAAGCAGTCCTGAGGTGGTTCTGAAAAAGTCCTGAACTTATCCCGGAAAGATATCGAAAACATTTTGAAACGGTCTCGAAATGGCATCTTACTAAGTAAGTAGTCCCGAAATTATTCCAAACTAGTTCCGAAAAGTTCCTGAAATAGGCATGAACTAGTCGCAAAATGATTTTGAAAAAGTAATGAACTCGTCTCATATAATCCAGAAATAGTCCCGTAATGGTCCTGAAATAGTCCTGAATAGGATCTGAAACGATCGAAAAACTCGTGGGCTTGTCCCCAAACGATCTCAAACAAGTGCCTAAACGGTCCAGAAATGGTCCCTTATTAGTCCCAAAATTATTCCGTACTAGTTCCAAAATGGCCCTTTAATAGACCCAAATAGTCCTGACTAATCTCAAAATGATCCCTAACAAGTTCCGAAAATTACCTGAAAAAATCCTGAACAATATGTACTCGTTAGACTTTTAAAGACGGTAAAAGCTCTGTATGACCATTAGCTATAGATATTTAAAAGGGATCCATACAACACCAGGAAAGATAGGACGATAAACTGAATGAAGTTTATGACGTCTTGAATGATGATATCCCCGTAAATATATACTTTAACTCGATTCTCATGGACGGAACACGAAAACGAAAGCATCCAGGAATATGTACATAGATGAGGGACACCGAAAATGGCCCGTCTGATGTTGGTATCAATATCAGAGGATAGTGGCACTTGGGGGAATTCCCTTTTTTCGCAGCCCAAACTGAGCAACTACACAGAAACAATGATAAAACAGAGCAATTAACTAAAATAAGTACAAAACACTTAATTGCGGTTGGCCAAATTGGCGATACACATTTTAGTTTTTTTTTATGGGCTTTCATATTTCAGAGCCAATAATAGCTATTACTTCAATACGAAATTCACAATAAACTGACCACTAATTGCAAATTAGCAAACATTATGGCGCCAATTGTTGCCACTAAAATTTGGGCAGTGCTATTTGATGGTGACGTATATTTTGTATGCATTACATATGAACATTAATATGGATCGTCGAAAAATTTCATGATTTCCAAAGTCAAGCTAAAGTGATTTTTGAAGTGATATTAATGAAATACATACTATAGTATATATAAAATTATTTTGTCGTGGAAAATAATGATTTCTTCGGTAAAAGTCTAGAACGGATAGTTGAATTAGTCCTTCGAGAGACAGAAAAGAACTTTCAAGATAGTTGCCAGAACTGACAATTTTCTTACGAAAGACTGTGGTGAGTTGAAAAACAGTTTCCAAAATTTCCCTGTAAATTTTCATATATCGCTCGTTTCCTAGAAATAGGTGATAACTCAAAAAATCAAGAAAGATTTTTAAGTCAGCATTTCTTCCACATAAATATAAGAAATATAATCGTAAATTTTGATAAAAAGGACAAAGCTGTCATCATTCTTAGTTCGATTCCTTACTTTGCTCAAAGAGTGATGTTTTCCACTTCTGCATTTCTGGTTGCTAAGCAACGATGAAAAGAGTAAACCTCTAAGGGCCGGTTGTAAAATGTCTGGTTAATACAAATCGGTGGTAGAAGCTCTGGTTAAATACAATGACTGCTTTATCGATCCAATGTTATATTCATGCTATCGAAAATGTCGATAATGACGTTTAACTGGGCGGTAGTGATAACAAGACATTGAAAAACTGGCTCTAAGAAATAAACTTCTCTGCTTATAACGGGTGATTTTTTAAGAGCTTGATAACTTTTTTTTTTAAAAAAACGCATAAAATTTGCAAAATCTCATCGGTTCTTTATTTGAAACGTTAGATTGGTCCATGACATTTACTTTTTGAAGATAATTTCATTTAAATGTTGACCGCGGCTGCGTCTTAGGTGGTCCATTCGGAAAGTCCAATTTTGGGCAACTTTTTCGAGCATTTCGGCCGGAATAGCCCGAATTTCTTCGGAANACGCAGATTACAGAGATCATCATGAATTTTTAACACACCTTAATTTCTGAATATTTAACTAAAAAAAAAATCGATTTTGGTTTACGATGTTCTTACAGCAGATAAGCGATATATTTTTCATAAAGAAGTCTGAGTGGAATAATGGAATTTTCAGTTATCTACATACTCGCTCTATACTCTTCAACAGGAAAAGTTCTTTATTAAGCAAAAATATATTGCGGCGCGTCGTCCTAATGAATAGTTTAGTTACATTTGATTGTATGAAAATTCCTTTCGGTAAATTGATAATAAATTTGCGCATAATGAAGGTCCTTAACAAGCGAAAATTATTAAGGTAAATAATTAATTAGCAAATTTTTTGGCTGAGCCTATACACATATTGATTAATGCATAAATATGTAGAAAGTAGGTATGTATTACCAGTTAGCTACATTCAATAAACGAAATTATGTACATATGTATGTATGTAAAATAAATTACACTAGCCAACAAAATTTTGGCATTGCTTAAGCTTTGAAATACTGCTGTGAATAAATGACTTCGTTGAAAACTGCCGCGGAACTCTCTGCTTTGATAGCAGCCAGTAATCTGGAAGCCTGCCAGTCCGTGAAGACTGAATAAGATTCCAAGTTGTGGCCAAAGTCGATGTCAGTGATCTGATAGTCAAAGCTACTAATTTTAAACTCAACTCTACCTTAAATGAAGGCAACCTGTTAGGCACCCTGAGCCTTGGAATTCATGTCTTAAGTTAATATCCAAGAAAGGGTCTCTAACTCCGGCTGAAGCATCGAGCGGACCGTGGGTTGGTACACGGAGAATTATTTTGTATTCAAAGAAAAGCCAAAATGTATGTTCAACTTTTACTTTCAGGCGTTCATAAATATAATTAAGTAGAGATTGTAAAGAGAGAATAAATAAGCGCAGATGGCCACCGTTGCCAAGTGGGTAGAGGTGCACACTACCACCCAGTAGAACCCAAATTCTAATTCATGGCCCCACCAACATCCAAACGTGTTTTTTCTAATAGCTTATAATTATGACACGCACGTATGTAGTGTATTTGTGCCGTTGAAAAAGCTTCTTCTTTTGGTATTCTAAAACGCAGATTTATCACGTTTAATTCCCGCAATATTTCTAATTATATCCATTGCGAAAGGCAACTCAGTTTTCAACGTTGAGTGCACCAAACTTAAGGTAGTCGAACTTAAAGCTTATCTAGTCCAAGCTTTGAGTAGAAAGGGACTAGGAAGCGCTCGATAATCAAAACTTGACTGCTACGAAAATTAATGTCATCATTTGTATCTATGTATATATGTACAAATGTATAAGTAAAACATGGCTGTCAATTAAAATTAAATTCATACAGCGTATTTGTTCTTGCAAAGTTATAGTTTTTAAATACGAGTAGTTGTGCCCACTGCTTGCCGTGGTTGATAATCCTTTGGAAGGAAGAAAATTATAATCATGCACTACAAAAAGGATATACTACATGCGTATATACATACACACGTATGTATACATATTCATCCTGAATATCACTGGCGTCAACTTCCCTCGCTTTTAGTGCAGTGCAACGTGATTTTTATCGCACCTCAAACAATATTATTTTCGAGCTCAAAGTAGTTTATTATGTTTGTATGTATGTATGTATGCAATCATGCCATTAGAAATGTCACTGCATATTTTCTTTAAAGCCTTTATTTGCGTGTCAACTGCGCCAAGCCCAGTGCACAGTGGTCGTAATGCGCATTCCACTTCTGTAGATTTGTGTGTATAAATGTAAATATAAGTTTTTATGTATGCAGGCTTGTGTCCTAAGCTTTGATTGATCTCTAGCTCAACGCCTCTTAAATGGATCCAGTAAGTCCAAGACTTTCACAAATTCGTTTTTCTAAAAAAGCAAGAGCATTTTACCCCAATAGTAGTCTTACCAAATTTTCATTTAAATGTGTTCTGTAATAAAAATTTTGTTTCAAGCTATAAAAATCCTACCGCGCTTTATTTTCAGTTACTATTTCCACCCGAAATCCCACTGTGCATACATAACTCGCTGGCAAATTTTGCTTTGCTTCCTTTAGCTGCTTTTAATAAAATACTCAGCTCTATTTGTCTTATCTTGGATTTTCATATGCACTTTTCCTGCGAGCAAATACACAGCCAAGTAAACAAGTGTGAACAAACATACATACATACATACATACTTATTCCCTTTTATGAGTGCTATATCCTGCGTTTATAAACAGCGTGCAATATAACTGACTGTTGGGGGTATAGCAAGTGACAATCTGGGCTATTATCCCCACAGCATGTGGTTGAGAATATTCTAGTGGCGAACCGAATTGCTCGTCCTTCTTTATTCGCCTTGCAGTTGTAAAAGAATATGGTGGCTAATATAAGGAAAGAAAAGAAGTGCTTAACGCAAACGTTGCCGCCGGATAGATGCAGTTGCAATTTGGTTGAGTTTAGAGAGTCTTCAAACGTCTCTGATCTATTTTTTTCCACTTGTAACTGTTTCTTCAGTGAATCATATGGCCGGGCTATGATTTAGCTAAACCACCCCAACCGGTGCTACGCAAGTTCAAAACCAATCAATAGAATCTTTGATAGTTCTACTTCTAACTGAATTCCAGATGGAAATAAAATCCGCCAAACCTGCGGGCAAACTTCGCTGTTAACTGAAACTTTGTTTCGATGTTTGGTGAAAGCCTAATAACGGATCGGATCGTAAACGATATATAATCCTGGCATATCCAATTAGGTCCTCCATGAATTCTGACAAAACAAAAGTGAAGTTACTCATCTGTCAACCCACAGTACTTGGCGCATTCGGTTTCGTTTAAACACACAGTTTCGGTCGGGCACTAGTATTCTCATAGACTCACACACACATCAATGCCGTGCACATTTTTACTCATAAGCCACACTCCATATTAACTTAAATGTGTGGGAGCAATGCAATTTTGAGTTGATCACAATTCGCTCATTTGTGCTTCCTTTTTTCGTTGGTAAAGGAAAGCTCGCAAAGTTGCGGCCTTTCCGCTCCACCATCCTTTTATCTCTGCAGCAATAGATTTGGACTGGAAAAAGGATATACAACCACTGCGTTTAGAATCCTTTGCCGTGTATTTGAGTTTCATCTGCATCTCCATGGTGATAAGAGATAAGAAATCAGCAGGCAGGCAGGTTTTCAATTTAACTAGTTGTCAAATGAAGCAATCATAAGGAAATGCAGAGGCACAAAGAAAGTGGTGCAACTCTTCTTTTAGAAAAGTACTTTGGAAGAAACGTAGAAACAAATTGAAAAGCCATTCACGCACGCTGCCGCCATTTATTGCTCCAAATACTACTATTTCGTTTGACATGTGTATGGGAGTATCCACACTTTTACGTCTGTTTTTTTTTTTTGGTTTATCGTCAACCGAATCAAAGTCGACCAATGTGTGACAAGCTTTTTGCATTTTAATTAAAAAATACTGCCTTGTAGATTTATTCATTCTGCATTCCTTGTTGCGCACTGTTCGCGTCTACCTTGGTCATAAATATGTATGTACATATGTATGTCTGTATATATTTACATATATAACACATTTGCTGCTTGTTTAGCATTGCTCTTATCTTTTATCAAATTCCAGATTCTTGTGAATTGACATTCCACTAAAGATGTTTTTTTTTAACACTCTTCTTTTTTTTATTGCAGCTCAGCGACGATTTTGATGCCATAAATTAGAACAATATAGTCCATAATTTTATGGAGATCGCGGCGCAACGCTCTTTGCTATTGAGTGCCTACAGCTCTGGTTAGATGACTTTGAAAAGGACTGAAAAATAAGCGGAAACATGTTGCAGCGTACAAAGTCGGCG
The DNA here is from genome assembly GCF_001687245.7 of Rhagoletis zephyria. Lineage (NCBI taxonomy): Eukaryota > Metazoa > Arthropoda > Insecta > Diptera > Tephritidae > Rhagoletis > Rhagoletis zephyria. The sequence goes on along the minus strand of NW_016157261.1, from coordinate 298,726 downwards.
CGAAATCGGAAGATTAGTGGAAGGTAAGAATATTGATGGAAAATACTTATATTGTTGTTGAAAGGAAACAAGCCTCCTCATTACCACAACCAACGCCATCACTATTACCACTTATTACCACGATTAGTACCACGACCACTATTTGCAGTACCATTACCACTATTATTACCATTACAAAAATACGATTACCCTTACCAATGCCACTATCATTTAATTTATCTTTATTATTACAATTACCATTACTATTTCCGTTATCATGGCCATTATCATTACCAATACCATTACCATTACAATTACCACTAGCCGTCACATTATCATTGCCCTTAGAGATACCATTGCCGTTACTATTTCCGCGGACATTAATATTCCAAGTACAACTACAAGTAATAGTAATTACTATTTCCATTACCATTATCATCATCTTTACTTACCATTATCCATACCATAATTATTACCAAGATCTGTACCATTGCCGTCACCATTATGACGAGGATTGAAAACTGGTAACCGCCGTTTTTTTTCGGGCTTCGAACCAAACCACTCCAAAAAATGGGAAGTTTCAGTTCAAAATAGAAATCCACTAAAGTATTTTCTAAATACTGTAATATACAACTTTGCCTGAAAATGCAACCCTTAAGCTGCATTTACATGAAGCGATCCAACATTGCTCAAGAAAAATCGCTCGTCTAAATGGTGATTCAGAAATCGCATGCCTTAAAGTAGACAGCAAGTCAACTTTGCAAGCGATTATCGCCTGTCAAAAAAATCGCCTAATGTAAATGTATGGTAAAACTACTAAAATTTGTTTGTTTGTTGGATTTAAGCTCTAAGCAGGATTTTAGTTGCATTGGCGTACCTGAAAAAAAATAGGTTTCGTTCAAGTGTGTTATGAAAAAAGAAATCGTCTAAAACAAAAAAAATCAAAAATCAACGGTAATTTTTAGCCACTTAGAACTTACATTTTACTGCAGTAAAATTCTATGGGCTACAAAACTGCATACCTAGAATTTTCCTAAATGCTCTGATTAAAATTTTTGATATTTCGATGACTAGTTTTTAAAATTTGAAAAATCTTCGGGTTTGCAGTCTTGGGCTGTACCAGAGAACTTAGATAGATAGAGAAGGTGCAAACTGAAAGTGGGAACTATTCGCGGACGAAAAATTAACAGCGTTAGAAAAGTTCAAGTCGGAATGTAGAAATTCTGTCGAATTTAATGTTGATAACATAATACAATGTTGAGCAACATGAAATGTGATGTTCTTTGCGAGCAAATAAACGAAAATATAGCTGAAATACAATGCCGGCGAACGGCGAACTCACCACAGCGAAATTCGCGTTGTCAAAATTAGAACACCCGCAAGCATATGAAATTGAACACAGCCAAAGCGAAATGCGAAGTTCGCTTGGCGGCGTTTCATGGCGATAGATTTATTTCTATCGCACTGCTGGGCTATGACAGCTGTGCGTGCCAAAGGTGGCCGTATTTCTTTTTTGCTTTTAAAGTTTTAAAAGAAAACAACCTAAACACGATTTTTTGTTGTTGTTTGAAAAATATAGTTGTGGATTCGTTAAATCTGGCTTGAAACAAATTATTTATAATAATCTTTCTTTGTTTTACATTTATATTTGTTATCATTTCCTCATTTCTAAATATGATTTAGTTTTTTCCAAATATGGTCACCCAAATTATAAAGGCGACCAAATGGGATCAGCTGTTTTCGCTATCGCTCTAATTCTGTTTAAGTAGGCGAAATAGCTGGGCGAACGGTGAACGACAGCATCGCGCAATTCGGCGAAGTTTGCCGTTCGCCGGTATTGTATTTCAAGCAATATGGTAAATCTTCACATAAGGGCTATTCGCGATCCTGTGCAAATGGCCAAGCATCATTGCATTGCAAGTTTGTATTGCAAATTATTTGCAATACACAAACAAAATACACGCATTTGCATTTGTCATGGCTTGGCAAATTTGCAATACCGAAAATCCATAGCATAAAAATGCTATGCATTGCATTCATATACAAAATCAAAGCTGATGCACAAAAATTGTTTTGCAAAAGCTTTACCATGACAGTTTAATAAAGCTCGTTCACAATCCATGGCATATTTCTGCAATTGCATAAATTTGTCAGCTCTTATGCACCGAATCGCGAATAGCCCTATAATTTTTATTAATTTGTAATTTTAAAGTTTAATTAAATTTAAGTTTAAAAGCTTGCACAAATTGCAAAAAAATGAATCAACCTTTAAGAAATGGTCATCCAAATTTTTTATTTTAATATTTAATATATTTTCGGGTATGCAGTATTGTAGTCCATTCAATTATATTATAAGAAAGTACAAGTTTCAAGTTGTTAAAAATTACCGTTGATTTTTTAGATTTTTTTGTTGGGGTGTTGCTGTTTATTTTCCATACAAAAAAAAAATTGGTTCATGTGTTATATGGAAGAAAATGCGAAAAAAAAATTCTAAGAAATCAACGGTAATTTTTAACGACTAGAAACTTGGACTTTAGTGTACTTGATTGAATGGACTACAAAGCTGCATACCCGAAACTTTTCTAAATATTCTAATTAAAAATTTTGAAATTTTTATAACAATTTTTTTAAGTTTGATTTATTATTTTGCAATTTGTGCAAGCTTTTAAACTTTTATTATTGTGGTTTCTGTTATAGATTGAATTATGTATTAAAGGAAATTATTAAAAATAAATAAATAAACATAATTTGCAAACAATATCATTTTGAATTTCGTTGCTAATTAGTTGATCGCATCTGTATGTACTACAAGCATCCATATGCGCATGCCTGGGAAATGGATTTGCATTTGACTCCAGAACTATTATTCACAAATAATATCTACGAGTATTGCAGTAAAAGTCAAAAACAACTTTGAAGTTAACAAGTGCATTGCTTTGTACATTTTTTTTGTTAATGCGTCCATCTTTAAAATGAGTATGTGAAAAAACCAAGTTTATCATTTTTTGTAACTAACATGCATTTTTACTATTTACATAATATAATACTCGTACAAGAAGCGAACTTGAACAGATGCTTTTTAAGTTTTTAGCAACATTAACTACTGAATAAATTATATTTAACAAATGGTCATGCAGAAATGCAAATCAGCAATTCTAACTAATATAAAAGTACATTTAATATAATTTAACTATATTAATTTATTTAATTTTATAAAAAAAATATACATGAATACGTTTCTGCATTCACATGCAACCTAGCAACACATAGCTAGACACTTGCAACAAATATAACATTATCATAACAGAAATTTACATTTTTCTCTGTTTACTCTTGTTGAAATGTTAATCGCGCTGTGGTGATATTCCATGGATTTATTTTTCAGCCAAACAATTTTACGTTCCAAAAATTTGCACCTTTTCTATCTATCTAAGTTCTCTGATACCACGGCAAAGATTTTCAATTCCATCACATTTCGACGAAATTTACCATAGTAAAAAAAGGAACTGAAAAAAGTTCATAAACCAAAAAATTTACGTTCTAAGAAAAAGTTCACATTTAGCACAGTTTCAAACTATTTCGGAGTAAAGAAAAATCTGACAGTTTGGCAGCCAAAATACCATGCGAAAAAACAGTTTGATAGCCACCGCTGAGCTATCGGTTTGTGCTGTTGCTAAAGCTTACGCTAAGAGCGTAAACTAAAGGTTGAAAAACGTGATGTAAATTCTCTGGCGGCATCTAACGATAATTAAAAAAAGCTTGTTGAAAATGTAGTAGATTATTTTTACTCACCGTTGTCAATTTTTAAAATTCAAAATTTTGTTCAGTAAATTAGGAAAGGATTAGGGAAAAATGTGCACAACAGAATTCCGTGCATACAGTGACTCAAACAAGTCTTCACATGTTAATTTTATTTTTATAAATATTAATAATGCTTTTCAATATTTTTTTTTTTTGTTTTTCTATAAAAACATTGTCCAAGCCAAAACTATATAAATCAAAGTTTCAAACTTTATGCATGCAAAATTTAGGAAAATTCTTATGAAGTAAAATGCGCAAGACAGTTCGCATTTTTTATAGATTTCACATGTTCTCTACTATAGCATAGAATAACTAAGCGAAATTTCAAACTTAAAAAACCAGTGATTGAAGTACTGCTAGCCCAAAAACTACGTAATTTGTAAGCTGCACGCGCCTATGCAAACTACATATATAGAAAGCTTAAAAGACCTTTGCCCGCGGGAAAGGCAGTGCCCATCACTGATTTAGATGTACATATACAGTGACTCAAACAAATTACCACGTGTTGATTTTCTTCAAATATTCGTAATGTTTTTTCGAGATAATTTTCTTTTGTTCAGAATAAAATGTTTTGATGAAAATTTTTTTAATTTTCCTAAAATTTGTATAAAATTTGAAACTCTGATTTACACGGTTTTGGTTAAAGCTTAGACGATATTTTTGTACAAAAATAACAAAAAAAGTTTATCTCGCAAAACATTACGAATATATTTGAAGAAAAGCAACTTGTGGTCATTTGTTTCAGTCACTGTATATATATGTATGTATATACATAAGACTGTGTCAAAAACACGCTAATTTTTTTCTTTCAGTCCCATATGAAAATTTCGTTGTCGGTCACAAAAAAAAAGTTCGACAAAATTTCAAAATTTATAAGATGTGGGCTGTTCGTTGGACTAAATAATGAGTCTTTAAATGAGAGAGGTCTTGGCTTCCAAATGTGCAATAAGGTTTTATTTTTTTGAATAGAGTTGCCGGCTGTCTAAAAAATTATAAGATCCACACCGTTCGTTGCATTAAAAACAAAACATGTCAAATGAAAGGGCTTGGCCATTAGGTTTGCAGTAAGGCTTTATTTTTTAATAGGGTTGCCACCTGCTGCGTTTATGTAATTCAGTATGTACCGGATCGTGAATACCCCTAATATCAAATGAAGTCCATGCGGGATATGACTGGTCTACACATATTTTTTTTGTTTAACCCACTTTCGTTCACTGTTTCCTTTCTATGCTTAAACGTTTCTCTTTAAATGTTTCCAATGTATAAGCTTTTAGTTTTATTGATGCTTATTTCTTATAATTTTTCAGGTGCAGTGATGGCGACTCTTCGGCGAATGAGGCTCCCGTATTTGTAAGTAAAAAGTTTATTTACGTAGGTACGTACATACTTTAGCGGATTGATTTTTTTTTAAATATTTTTCTTTTGGCCTAAATAACATACACATGTACATACATACGTATGCGATTTGATGATTCGATACTTTAAATTAAATGGAATGCAAAGAACAGCTGAAACCATTTGTTTCGAATGAAGAAACGCTGCTCGTTTATCGTCTCCCTTTATCTTAAAAATCAACTTAAAAAAAAACAGAAAAAAAAATTTTAATTTATTCGTTGTTTATTTAAAAAAAAAATTGCCAAAAAATATTTTGCATCAAAATTCTGGTTTTTGGGAGTGCCAACTGAAAACTTAAAATAGGAGCCTGCAGGTTTGCCACAATTATTTTTTTTTTGTAACCAATAACTACCCTCTTAGCACTTAAAGTTATCAGCTTCCTGCGGAATTTTCGATTTCGAGATGACTTGCAGTAAAATTCTCCGCTCAATATTCTTTTATTGCACTTTAACCCTATCAGTACCATTTTCAATTATTATTATTTTTTTTAATAAAGGTCAAAAAGACCGGAATCTATACCATATTTCGTATGGCATTACAACTACATTTAGGCGCCTCATAGATTTTAGTAAGTGGTAAGCGTAATACATACATCACTACTTGCTTGCGTAATACAAAAAATATGTTAAAAATCAAATCGCAAAATTCCTGCAACCGAATTCCTAAACTCATTCAATGACTTCTCAACTTTACAACTCTTTGTGGCATGCAACCACATGTCTCACAATTACGCCGCAGCTCTACAAATATTCAGACACTCATATCCACATTCATACATATACATATATTTAATTATGTACTCATCACAATTCATTGCGCATTTCTTTCCTACCAGCAGCTCGCTCTCCTCCTACAAGTGCATTTTTTCGTGGTTTGCTCTCTTCGATGTGCATCAGTTGGGCGGCCGTCAGTGATTTGTTGAATTTTTGGCTTTTTTTCCTGGTCATGATTTTGATGGAATTCTTCCTTTTCATAGCGACAATTGTTCTAACTCGTGTTGTTGCTATTGCTGATGGTGATACTTTTTTTTCTGGTATGTTATTTTGATAGTAAATTTTACGATGTCAATTTGGGTATGTGGCATAGGGTATGTGGCGTGCGGCATGCGACCAGCCAAATGCTGCACTTGTAATAAAATCCAAATTCCCCAACCACACTTGTCGCCCGCCCCCCGCTCCCTGCCGAAATTGTATTTGTGTAGGAGTAGTCGTATCACTTTCATATTTGTTTGTCTTCTTGTGCGTGCTGCATTCTTCCACTGCAGTTATTTTCATTCCGTTGCTTGATTTCCGCTCGATCATTTGCTTTTTTTTACAACTTGTCTCCCGGCTTCAATTACATTCGTAGATACATATGTCCGTCCATACCATGCGGGTGCATCTAGTTTGACGATTTTAATGGCTTAATTGTGTCTACTCGAAGACGCTTTTCGTGTTCGTTCCCATTTTATTAATTGATGAGACGTGATGCCGTAAAAGTAAAATCAGAATTATAGCTCAACTGCTGGTGTGTGTGTTTCATTTCGGTAGCAATTGAACAACTGTGAAGCGTGTAAACATAGAATTTCAAGTGATTTACATAATAAAATTTAATATGTTTACACGCATGAATTCTTGAGGATGGGCCAATGTTTTCGTGTTCGAGAGGAGGTCGATAGGTAGGCGTGCTGCACATGTGCATACAAACATATATTTGTGCCTACATTTAAACACATTTGCTTATATGTGTGTATGTACATATGTTCATAGGTATATGTGGAAATACCAGAGGTCAGGTAGCCTCAAGGTTAGATAGTCAACTGAATGCTAAAAGAGAATACAAATCCAGCATTTGAAGACGCTGAGGACTTTAAGTTTCTAAGCGAGCATCGCCTGTTTTGTGCTTATTAACTCATTGAAACCCTTCAAGTATTTGGGTCCCCGATGGCGTCATATCTTTCCAGCTACAAAAGTTTGCGAAGGTGTCCCGACGTTGGCTTGCCCCTATCTACATGGGCTGCTTAGGCAGGACTGTGTCCCAAAACATTAGGTTCTGGTCGGGGTTAATTTTATAACCATGGCAAGTAAAACCCCGGGGACTAGCAGTACACAGTGGTCGAAACTACAGACATATCCGAACACGGCACTCCGGACACACTTTCACGACGAGGCTCAAATTCTCCCAGTTAAGTAGCATAACATGATGCTCATCAAGCAGCCTTTAGTAGGGTGTCCCTCGCCCAGGCACGTCAAAAGGCATCTATACGAACTGAAAGACGACATCCAGAGTGTCATATGTGAGAGGTAGGTCTGTTGGTTGAATTCCAGAATTAGTTATGCTGCCTTAAAGCCTCAGGGCTAAACCCGAGATTCGTAAAATACAAGTCGAGATCCAATCCTATGTATGAACTGAGCAGGAAACTTACTTCCATGACTAAACGGTATTGTCTTCCAGCAGTTCACAGCCTCGACTTGGCGCCGAAATACCTACAACCAGTATAAATCCTAGAGAAGAGCTTCAAGAACTTCTTTTAGGTGATGTTCCAAATAAGTTTCAAGCTGTGAATAAAGAAATCTATTTTGTTGAATCCATTTAGTCTCATTCACCAAAGCTAAAATTCATTCAAGAATTCTCTTTTTTCCCAGGCATCTGTGCATCGACCACGCCACAATGTTGGCGCAAGTTCAGCCGCAAGACGTGATGGCCAGCCAAAAGGACATGGAGCCGCAACAACAACAGCTGGTGGTGGTCATCAACAACGCCAAAGCTATCATCAGTATCAGCAACAACGTAAATTACAACAACAGCTGCAACAACAACACTACCAGCAGCAGCAACAGCAATCAATCGGCAATGAGAATTCGAGTGCCGCACAAAAATTAGCCAAAACGAGTCGCAATTGGAATGAACAACAACAACAGCAGCAACAAATACTGCGGCAACAGGCACAGGCACTGGCACAGTATCAGCCACAGCAGCCGCACACGAATACTGGCGACACTGCAGCGAAGCAATCAATTGCGGTGGGAATGCCGCAATCATTGGTGGCTGGTGGCCATGCTGCTGGACATGGCAGGCCGGCAATGCAACAAATCAATACGAATGGTGGGCTGCAACGCGATTTGTCGCCAGCTAAGACGAGTCGTATACCACAGCAGCAGCAACAGCAACAACAAACAAATTTTAATCAAATATCGAAAACCGCTACAAATCTATTGAACGACATTTACGAGCGTCATCTGCTAAGTCAGACGACATTTCAAGTGGACGGTATACAGGAGAGACAACAGCAACAGCAGCTGCCACAACAACAGCAACAGCAGCTACCACAACAACAGCAACAGCAGCAGCGGCCGAACTGGCAACAAAAGCAGCAACTGCAGCAGCAGCGCTTCTTAGCAGCGCGTCAGGTGGGCCAAGAAGTAGAGCTCAATTTCGCCAGCTCTTCGAGTCAGCAACAACGTAGTCAGCCGCAACAAAATCAATCTCAGCAGCGTACACAGCAATCGCCACGCCACTTTCTCTCTGCTGCCAACAGTCAACAGCAGCAGCCATTTGACTCCTCACACGAAGATGTTGACAGATTGTCGTCGTCGGCGGCAACTTTTGTGCCCATACATGGTGGGCCCAACCAGCAGCATGTTGCACAAAAGCCAGTGCACTTTTTGAAGTTGCCGCCACCACCACCACCGCCGCCGCCTGCGCCAACAACCAACCAACCTGGTGTCAAGCAGGAATCCATACATTCCACAGAGTTGGGAAGCTACTCATCCTATCAGCAACATTTCCAATTCTCCGATGCCTATGTAGAGCCAGTGGATAGTCGGCAACATTTTCTGCTGCAGAGCGATGCAGCTGCGAATCCACCACCACCGCCTGCGCCACTCAATCACGTCTATGAGACAATTAAGGAGCGGCCACCGTTGCCGCCGCCTAAAAATCTTAGAAAATCTGGTGCAGAAGATGTGGCGCCCCCATTGCCACCCTCGAGACAGTTGAAAAAGCGTTTGCTCGCCGCAAAAGTGGGTGGTAATAAGCGAGCAGCAGCAGCAACAGCAACAACGAATAATAGTCACGGCAAAGTGGATGCTGGTCAGTTGGGTGGCAGGCTCAATAGCAAGCTGCTGCCTATGCAACCGCCAGCATATGTGGCGCCACCAGCTGCGGCTACAAAGCAAGTAATCCAACAGCAGCAACAACAACAACAGCAGCAGCATCATCAATATAACCCTCAACAGCGCACCAAAGCCGATGGCGAGCAACGTCCTTACCTCTATCAGCAGTTGCGCGAACGACAGCAACAACAACAACAACAACAACAACAGCAGCAGCAGTTGCACCCGGCGAAGGCAGTTGCACAGCGTCAACTTGTGGAGCCGCACCAGTCTCAACAACAACAACAACAGCAGCAATCCCGTTCAGAACACACAGAAGTGCGCGAGCATCCTTTGGGCGCGCATGCCGACCAGCACGGTGCACAACAACAGCAACAGCAACAACAAAAGACTCAGAAGTCTGCTGAAATTATGATAGCCCAACCCGCAGTGGCATTAACCACCACAAAGGCAACGGTACATGCCACAGCAGCCACAGCATCCCCACAGGTGTTGTCCTCTTCTACAACTTCCAATTCCCAGCCCACCACTTGCGGCATCTCCGCCATTGATGTGTCTGATAGCTCTGTGGAATTGTTGTTACAACAAGCCGGCTTACTGCAATCGTCGCATGCCAGCTCATTAACGGCAATGCACAGCAACAGTGGCATTGGCATTGGCGGCGGTGGCATCAACAACGCATGTGCGCATGCAACTAATAATAATAATAATGCCAAACACAATGGCGGCAATGCCAACAACAACAACAATTTGCCCACTACTAGCCATCACCAACGACCCACTGCTTTGCCCATCGTTTTCGAGGAGGACACCGGCGAATNGCCAAACACAATGGCGGCAATGCCAACAACAACAACAATTTGCCCACTACTAGCCATCCCCAACGACCCACTGCTTTGCCCATCGTTTTCGAGGAGGACACCGGCGAATTTCAGGATGTTTTGGTGCTCGAGGAGGACGGCACCGCCAAATTGCCATATCGGCACGGCAAGATCGAGGTGCGTTTGGAGACGGCGCAGGCGATGGCCGCAGCTGCTTATTATGCCAGGTGAGTTTAGATTAGATTTGCGGCAAGAGGCTGGCAATGCTGGTGCTTATTGTACTAACTATTGTTAAAAAAAAAAGAATTCATGTGAGAGATGGAGGGATACTGTGAGATGCAATGTGGTATACTTATTGAGGGGGTATGACAGAAGTTCGATAATGTAGATAATATAAGTGTAAGCACTTGATTTTGTCTGTCGGAGAGTAAGCGGTGCTCAAGCCTCAAGTTGATTTCCAATCCGCGCTTTTACTGTCCGAGAGCTTTTACTATAGTCTCGAGTAGTACATTAGGGTACATTGAAGGCACCCTCGATATCAGAGAAGGCACTAACCACGTAATCTTTGTTCTTCAATTATTAAAAATGAGGTAGATTCTACTGATCTGCTCTAAAGAGAGACTCAATCGCTCCCCAAGAACCTTGTTTTGTTGTACAAGCCAATCAGACTACAAAGGTCTAAAATAGGAGAAAAGGGATGCCGATCTGAAATTCATCCTCACAGTTCTTCGTGCCTTCGGGATGCACCCTTTGTCCAAAGCCACACCTCCACAAAACTTTAAAGTTGTGAAGGAATTATCCTGAACTTCTCTAATAGATAGTAAGTAGAGATGTCCGGCGAAACGGAGCTCTCTTGGGTGGCTTTTGGGAGTGACTCTTACAATTTTCTGGCCGTAGGGTTCCCCTTTTGTCCTCCAAAATTATCCTTAGAAGATTTTTGCCAAGAAAAAACTGAATAAACCTTTTGTCTGCAAATTAGTGAGCATCAAGAATGCTCCGGTCGGAAGTGTGGAACCTCAGAGTAGAAGAAGAAGGACTTCGTGCAAAACAGATTTAATACTAGTCCACCCTTGTGGTCGGAAAGATTAAATTTCATACGATTTCGATGAAATTTAGTTTGTATTCTCTCTTTTATTATAAAAACCTAAATGTAAAATATGGGGAAAATTTTTCTATGAACTGTCGCCTGAACTTTTTTCCACCTGCCTCCACATAAAGCGCCGCGCCGTTCTTCAGACGCACCCCTCCGTCGGTTGAACGACGCAGGGTTTCGTGTCAACCAAAAAAAAAATGCCTGAGTCGCTTTGATTGCTGCGGACATCGCTTTTTGTAGACTTGTTTCCTGGTCAATAGAGATCGCAAAGATCTGGAGCATGCAGAGTCATATCGTTTGGTTTAAAAGAGTTTCGTAATGGCTGCGTTATTTTCATAATTTTTCCTCGTCGTTTATTCCAAAGACGTCTGGCAGCCGTAACAGCTTTTTTTTGTTCCGTTCTAAACTTTTTTTCCAGTGACCTAACAGAGAGTCACGTTGACATTACTCAGCGCGCAACACCTTTGAACAAATTTCGATTGCAATTCTTTGGAAACAATTAGCGCAGCTAAAATTAGTCCAAACTACGTTCAAGATATCTGCAAAATGTAGATATGTTTCTAGAGTGACCAGATAAGTGCAAGGTAAAACCAGGACACTGGCAAGAGACCCCCAGTCACGACACTTTAATTCGACCCTGAAATCATGACATGTCCTTATAAATCAGGACGTCTGGTCACCGTACAGGTTTCTACGATTGTCGTGGAATGTTCTTAGATTAATGGCTCATGCCGAAAGAGTTTTTCACGCCAGGTCAGAAATTTTTTTATGTATGTACTTAAAAATATAATAATTAAATTGCCTACTTAAAAAACAAAAAATATCCCAACTAAGTGAACTTTAATTGGCATCTCCACGCAAGCTGTACTGGCGCAGGAGTTTTACAAACATAGATACATATGCAAGTAAAAGCACATACATATATACAAGGAAAAGTATGTGTGTTTTTAATTAAATGATCCACCTTAGATTGGTCGGCTCGACTGTTGCGGCTTCACAAAGCCGCTTTCACCTAATTCAATGCCCAGGATAACTATTCATTGATGCTGCTCCTTTTATGCCATTTTCCGCCTTTGTGCCTTTCCTTATTTTCTCCAGCACACTTTCATAGTGTTTCCTAGTTATTGACGGCGATTATTATCTTCAATGAATTTTCTCTTCACTTCGCCGCCTAGGTACCACTTGATAGCTTTTTCATGTTTGCCGCATAATTGAAAAAAGTAGTAGTAGTGAGCGTAATGAAGCGGAAATCTATTAAAGATTTTTATCTCGTTTTGAAGTTTGAAGCTAAATAGTATGCCGGTAGTGCTTTTGAAAGTGAAACAAAAGAAAAGGAAACCTTGTGGAAAGTAAAAAAAAAAATTGTAAATTCCCAAGTAGGTGAGGTGTTTATAATTAATTAATTTGAATCTTATTTAAGTTATGATAAAAGCAGCGTCGGTATGTCATTAAACTGTGGAAAAATTCGTTTTATTTTCATCTTTCACGTGGTTGGACATTTAAAGGCTTTATGTATGTCTTTAGTTTCGTATTTTCTTTTATAAGGAAGAAAATGCGCTACTTCAAACTTGCAAAAAATTGTTGTTATGGTGCAACTTTGTGCATTTTTTCACAAAGCTTGCCTTTTGCATTTATATGATTTTTAAAATTAATTTGAACAAGTATTGGTTCGGGGGAATACCGAACTTTATATACCCGGCGCACGTTTTAAATACAGGGTTTTCATCTTTCTGTAAACTTACTTGAAAAGCTGGGGGTTTCCCCCGATTTCAAACATTTGTGATAATAAGTATCTATGTATGCTCCATTAGACTTTATGAAATATTTAATTGAACTGGGCTTGGTGGAAAACGGTAAAGTGCTTACCGAGATACGCATACATATGCATTAAGAAGTGGGTGGTACCACGCCCGTTTTCCCAAATTTTGCAATAATCTGATTTATGATCGATTTCGAATTAAGTAGCTTTAATAGTTACTGATTTATCGCAGTTTTCGAATTTCTGTAAATTAACATTATATGGGAGATGGGCGTGGTTATTGTGCTATTTCAAAAATTTTCAACAGGTTTCTTGGTGGAACACTCAGCAATATTCCTACCGAGTTTGATGTAGGTTGGTTATAAGTGGGCGGTGGCACGCCCATTTTCAAAAAATTTCATAATAATATTATTTTTACCACAATTCTACTTCACCACACTGAATTTCAACAATTTGCATCTAATATTTAGTGAAATATCGCAGTTTTTGCATTTTTCGAGAATACCGTTATACGGGAGGTGAGCGTAGTTATTCGCCTATTCGTCTTTTTCCAAAACTGGTTTTCGAGTTATTCGAAATTGCAATTAAAAAACCGGTTCCCGATTTTGAAATTAAAAAAAAAAACTGTTAAACCGGTTATAGTTTACATAGTTCTCATAAAGTGAAAATGCTTATGTAGCCCAGGCAAAAACTTACAATAAAACTATTAACACTAAAGATAGCTTTACTTTAGAAAAAAATGACGCAAAATTATGCGTTTTTTTAGATCAAAAATAAAAACAAATAAAAATCAATGAAAATTTCACGTTTGCTCTTATTTTAACTATTTTTTTTTAATACTTTATTGCATTTTTTCTGACCTTTTTCGGATTTGAGTTGTGCACTTGCTGAGGGCTTAGATGTGCCTACTGCCACTCGATAGGTCCATGGTTCAATTTCTGGTCCCAGCAACAGCAAAAAACTTTTTTTTTTTCAAAAAGCGATCGTCTCTCGGCAGACAATGGCAAACCGCCAACAACATGGCAACATGAATTGGAGGAGAAGCTCGGCAAAACACGTATACAACGTTTAAGCACCAAACAATAACTATTTGTAATCAAATATAATACGGGATTTAAAAATATTTCGACCCCGGCGCCATCTAAGGGCGAATTTTTTTTCAAAAATATTCTTGCATAACGGACGGGGTTCACACTTCATGTGTTTGATTTGTTTCAAATTTTTAGGGTTGATGCATAAACATAAATAATAAATAAATATGAAATTTCAGCTTGATTAATACATTTTCATTTCATTTTTACAGCACAAAAACAAAAACAAATCGATTTAATAGTTTTGCAAGTATCTCGAGAACGGAGCGAGGAAAAAATTTGAAAAAAAATAACACATACACACATCAAAATTCTCTATGAAAAGAAATATTTAAAAATTTTTTTTTTCTTGAAAAATTTTGCACATATAAAATTTTTGATAAAAAAAAAAAATAGTTTTCGAAAATATGACATCTCAAAAAAAAAAATGTAAAAAAATCACAATGGCAGCTCTGAATACTGCGCATTGATTGATTTGTATCCAAGTGAGCTACTAAACATCGAAAGAGATCGGTAACATTGTGTGCCATAACAAGGGGCCTACACGCGCAGGAATCGGCATCCCAAGCATTCCAACATAACCTAACCTAATTCAATTGTGCTAGAAAAGTCAAACTTGACTCGCAGTCCTAAATACATATGTACTAAAAATACACCACCCTTAATAAATTCCATTCGAGGCTGCATACATACATACTATGTATATGACCTTGGCTATGAAAGGCCGCGATTTCATTAGCGGATTTATAATAATTGAATAAGATCAATTAAATATAAAACGTTCGTAGAATATAGAAAACAGTAGCGCTTTAAATGTTTATTTTAGCTAATCAAAGGATCATGCTGCTCTCATATACATACATAGCTCTCGAAAGGACATACCTACATGCATACATACATACATTCGAAAATGGAGAAGACCCAACGGAATGATTGATTTCAATTATCAGAGGACCACTTTTTCCCTTTTCCATTGATGAATACGTTTTGTAGCCATATTATTTTTATGAGCAATGTTGCTTACTGCAATGTCTGGTGAGCCGCTGTTGGCATCTATTACCATTTTTCCGTTTATTTCATTTGACTGATTGTACTTTTTTTTGATGAATTTCAGTAAAAAAATTGATGCTGCTTGCAATTGGAGTTGTGTAATTCCTGTCCTTTTTGCTTTCCCATCCTTCTTGCTATGCCAATGCTTCGTTGGTTTTCAATGATTTTTTCTGTTATTTTTTGCGACGCTGCCGGCAATGTGATCTCTATTTGCCACCAATTGCGGGTCGTCCTTGTCGTCGTTGCTCAGTGTCCTTGATGTTTGTTATTTATTTCATTTGTTCACCGTTTTTTTTTTGTATGTAAACATGTATTTTTGTACAGTTTTTGTTGGTGGCGCCTGCATTTGACTGCTTTATTACGTGGTCACTGCTCGCTGTTGTGCGACTACTATTATTTGCTGGCTTTTTCATTTATTTTTTTTTTATTTTTTCATGTTCATTCATTCATTCAGCCACGTTTTTATTTATCAATCGCGTAAAAGACTTCAACAGAGTTTTTGATTTGACGTACCAAAATCGCGTTTAGGGAGCATAGTGTTGCCTGTTGTAACTCGTATTTGCGTTATTGTGGTATGCATTGTTGTATTTGTTGTGGCGCGCCTGACCGCATGGGAGGTATCATGCAAAGAAAAAAAAAACCTGGAAAACAGCAAAATGCAAAGCACAAAAAGGTAGCAGCGGCAAGCCATCAAAAACTCGCATTACAACTGACAAATGAATTTCTACTTCGCATCCTGCCTGCCGTCCTTTGTTCTGTCCATTTTTTTTTTTGAGCATTCCATGAAATTTGATTTGCTAGGTCGCATGTGCTTTTTCTGATCATTTTTAGCAACTTTTTTGTGTTTTTTTTATTTTTTATTTTCTGTTTTTTTGCTTTATATTTTGCCATGTATTTCTGTGTTGCTGCCTTGTTTATTGCAACTCTGTTTTGCTTCGATTTTTAATCAATGATGGATGAATTACCGGATTTGTTTGTGCTCGTTACCTGTTTTATCGCCCACACTTCATCACTCCTAGCTTACATTGCTACTTTGTTTTTGTTTTTTTTTTTTTGGATCTCTCTATCATTTCGTATGGACATGTAAGCATCCTTTGTATTGTTGTAATACCTCAATGTCATTGATGATGTGGCATTTTTTCAGCTGCTCGAGTGCTTACAGCAAGTCATTTATTTGACGATTTCTTCTGATTAAAAAAAAAAATGTTGGCATGGCACCAATGAAGATACAAACGTACATACATACATATGTATCTACATTAGGTCGAATCACTCGCCATATAAATAAAAATTCGGTACTGCTTTAAAATTGATTATATTTTAAGACGTCCGCCAAAATTTTCGGGGGATAAATGAGATTTACCTGAGCTTGACCGATTTGAAAACAACTCGACAATGAGTTTTTTTATAAATAAAATTAGTTGAAAACTAAATTTTTACAAAAAATGGGCTCAGATGATAGAAGATTTTAAGCTTCAAATACCTGCATAAAAATTTTTAAATAAGTTTATCAACCGAATCAAAATAATTCGATTTTTTGAGGTATTTTCAAATTGGTGCAGCTCACGCAAATCCTAATATTCTTCCGAAATATTTTTTGGCGGAAGTCTTAAAATATAATAAATTTTATGATTCCGCTGGCAAAAACTGCCACTTTTTTGGTGAGGCATCCTAGTGTGCATACGTACCTTTTGTTTCTTCTGGTTTTTAAGAGCGTGTGTGCTTTATTGCTTTTTCAATGGTCGTACAATTTGTATGAATAAACAAGTTCATTAGGTTAAAATGCTCTGGGTGAATGTCCCTTAGGACTGGCTTTTTTGCTGCTGATTGTTTTTTTAGCAAAATTGTTATTCAACTCACAATGGCTATGTGCTAGAAATTTTTAATGAGAAATTCTGCGAAGAGGAGATTAGTTCAATTACGTCAAAAAATGCATGGATTAGCAAAATTCAATTGTCCTAGGATTTTATTTACAAGCGAGTTATAAACGTTCTCTGGTAAGATGACGCTACGAAGCAAATTATATGTACTTTTTTAAATGTTGTGATAGGAAAACTTACTACATTTTTTTTTTATAAAACCATAAACAATGAAATTTTGCAATATCTAAAATATTTATTTTTAACATATCATTCCATACGTACAAAATAAAAAATCCATGAAAATTTCAAAATTTAAAAAAAAATTTTAGGGGTTGTTACCAGGTTTTTATACGCGAAAATTCGAAAAAAATTCACTAAAAATCTAATAAATTTGACATATTATTGAATCTTATTCATATAAGTTTAATAAACTGGCTGAGATATACATACATACTAGGCTAAAGAACACTTTTTTTCGAAACTGTGCAATAAAAAAAAATTATTATTTTTACAAACCCTGCAAGGCAGTCACCGCTATTTTGTCATTTTTTAATTTTTTTGTGGGTGATATTACTTTGTACGTATTTATAAGAAAATAAGGGGGTGCCCCACACCCTAATAGAAATATATGTACATATACGTTGCATAACTTCTTATTACCTTTAAATATTTGAAAATTTTGGCCCATATTAAAAAAAAAAAATCTCTATTTCTACATCTGACGCACCATCGCCATTAGTATTGCTTTTTCCTCAGATTAGCAAAGTGTCGACAAATTAATGAGCACCTGTCATTGGCGTCATTTGTCAGCATGCATGAGAAGAATAAACTCGAGAGCTGGGAGAGGGGTAAAAATGTGGAATACAAATCGTTGAAAAGACGCGAAGCATTTGTTGAAACAAAGAGCTAATCAAAACTAGAAGCAACATCACACGTATGTATGTATATTTGTTTTGATTCTGCCTAAAAATGACAAATAAAAGCGCTTGACAGAGTTGGATAAAACATATACAAACCCAGCCAGCAAAGAAACGTAAATTTTGCCGCCGACAGTGCAGTCTAGTACAATTTTCCGTAACCGGAAACGAATAGAAAATGACTACAGTTATCAATAATTTTCGTATCCAGAAAACGTTCGAAAAAGATGATGTTAATTGAAAGCAATAATTGTATTTTATTTGTTCAAGCTAAACATTTGAAAGCATGCATGCGTAGTCGGCGGTGGCTGAGTGTGCCGCTATTTGTTAGCTTCCAGAAGATGCCCGGTTCGAATTCAGTCAGCGCTTCATAATTTTATAAAATTTTTTTTTTTTAACCATGAAAAAGTATCTGTGAAGTGCAGAAGGAATGCGTCTTAAACGAAAAATTCAATTAGACAAATTTTAGAAAAAACAGCCAAAAAAAAGTACCCGTTTAACGAACAATTTTCGGTAGTTCTCTGTTCATACGTTTCTGCCGCACACTTTGCTGGGAAAACGGATCGTCAAAGTATCCGAAAACGGAATCGGTAAACGGACAATAATCAGCGCTTCATCCACTTTTTCTTCCTTTTTCGGATTGGTTTTCGGATTTTTTGCTGGCTGGGAATTTTCATTAGTGGATTTGACGGTGTATATGTATTAGGGTGGTTCTTACTTTTAACTTTGTACTCCTACAACTGGCTTCATTCAGCGATAAAAGTCATATAAGAAAGTAGGTATGTGCTTACAATATCGATAAACAAGCTATTAAGGGTGGAACTAAGGACTAAGAAGCCGGGGAAGATGGAATTCTGTTAGATTCTGTCGCTGCATACTGTCAGTAGGTAACTGATTGATTAATACTACTTAGAACTTCACCTTGTTCGATACTTTCTCTAATAGGGAGTAGACCGAAGAGAGATTAGTTTTCCTAGTAGTAGTTTTCCCAGTAGATAGTAGTAAGTTTCAAACTAATGTGGCTGTCTTCTCTTTAGACCTTTCTCTGTTGAATAAAATTTAAGAAAGAAGAATATGAAGATTGATCAAATAGTACTACGATGCCTTACTGCGGAACATAATCAAATCTCATTTAGGAATATCCCTGACACTTTCGTTTTCGCTAAGTAAATTTTGTCTACCCTAATTTTCATAAAGGTATATATACTATTTATGTACATATGTTTGTACGAGAGTATGTGCTAATGTTGAACGTTCATTATCGACACGCGCATGTGATATTTGACAGCTTATGCGACAGCTGTCAATTTCGAAATAATGAGCAATTAATTTTATTATGCTATAAGAAATAAATGGCTAAGTAAGCGACAAAGCGAAATTGATTGTTTTCTCGGAATCGAAAGCAACTTTTAATATTTTTCGACTCTAAATGAGGAGTTAATTGTTGAAAAGTCATTAAAAATTTAGAATATTTAGTAATATTCTCACATATGTAGTTTTTAATGAAGCCAAATAATTTCGAGTAAATTTTAAGTGAACACCCTGACCTTTCAGAACTAATTAGAAAACACTCAACACTCAAGCAATGACCCTTAAAAGTGTGCAATAAAAGTTTTCTTGTATTTGGCTTCCTCTTTTTTTTTCTGTTTACTTTCTTAAATTTTGGTACTACAAAACTTGTTGTTCACCATTTGGTCATCTAATAATGTGTCCCCAGAGTGTCGCTGAATTGATGACTCTCGTTCTGCCCCCTCGATTTCCCCGTAACGAATCCAAGCGTTTTTGGGCAGCAGCAAGAAAAATTTGGTAAATACTTGGAGGGAGAAAGTGCAAATGCACACATGCGTCGCTTTGTTTGTATACTCACACATGCTGGGGTCGGTCACACATCGTCTTACTAATGAGCTGTCTTTAGTACTCTTAGATAGATACATAAGTTTGTATATTTCTTACTTTCCTGTTGAGTGTTTAACGGAAATGCTTTCAAGAGCTTATCGTATGTGTATCTAAGGGATAATGAAAGAATGCTGAGGCACTTGAGTATTGATTTCAAAAAATGATACGAAGTTTTTACAACTGCTATTGCTTTGATTAGATTTCGTTTTCTTGGTTGTTGTTAACATTTGATTGTTTTTGATCTGTTGG
The DNA here is from genome assembly GCF_001687245.7 of Rhagoletis zephyria. NCBI lineage: Eukaryota > Metazoa > Arthropoda > Insecta > Diptera > Tephritidae > Rhagoletis > Rhagoletis zephyria. The sequence goes on along the minus strand of NW_016157261.1, from coordinate 278,719 downwards.
TGGCTGCTAGAAATTGTGTTTAATCTTTTCTATTGTTGTTTTTGTGCAACACGTTTTTCTCCACTCTCTGCTTTATCCCTCATTGAGTATTTTGTTGAGTTTATTGGTTTCTTTCGCAAAAGATTGCAATTGTCTTTATGGCATTTAATGATGTTGCTTAATTGCCTCAAATAAATGCCAAATTGGGTTTTTCATGTATATACTCTGAAACCATTATTTTTTATGGCACAAATACTATAAGAAGTTCAATAGTACATTTAAGAAATAATGTTTGCTTACACATTTAATAATAACAGACAAAATAATAAGGAAAACATATATTTAAAGTAAAGTGAGTTTTACCTACATACATACTTACATATAAAAAACGGAACTAAACCAAATTAGTATGGAACCACCGTTGCGGTACCACCTTTCCGATGAAAAAAGTGTTATCGAAGAGTGTTCAATTGGCCCAAAGTACTCCGGAATAAATGAACATACAAAAAAAATTTTCATACTTCAAGCACTGTACTTTTTGAAACAATTTACGACCGCTTTTTATGTTTATTGCGGCCGTTCCATCAATTTCAGAGCATGAGGTTTATCCGCATTAATATATGTATGTAGTCATTCTAGTTGCCTAAACAAAAAAAAGTGCGCATGGGCCACACTGGCGAAGTGAAATATACGTTACATATCGCACACCGTCTTCAAAAGAGTCACAACTCAAAATAATGCGATATGTATCTATTTTGTCTCATAACCAATATACATACATACATACATCTGCGTTTGCTTAAGGTTGTATTTTTTCTATCTAAAAAATATCGATAGCAAAATCGATAAAAATCTCGACAGAAAAATCGATAATAATATTGGTAGTGAAATCGATTAGAAAATCGATTAAAACATCGATAACAAAATCGATAAAAATATCGATAAATAATCGATAACGAAATCGATAAAAATATCGATCACCAAATCGATAAAAATATTGATAACAAAATCGATAAATAATCGGAACAAGATCGATAACAAAATCGATAACCAATTGTTAAAAAATCGTTAACAAAGTCGTAAAAATATCGATAACAAAATCGATGAGAAAATCGAAAAAAATTTCAATAGCAAAATCGATAAAAATATCGGTTAGAAAATCGATAAATAATCGATAACCAAATCGATAATAAAAATTGGTTAGAAAATCGATAAAAAATATCGATAATATCGAGCACTTGCCTCGCCAAGGTAACTGACAAGGATAAGCTCTCCAAAATGTTTGCCTTCTCTGTTCTTTCTTCAAAACTTGCATTAGGCTGTAATAGACGAAAATTTTTAATGTCTAACATCGTATCAAAAAAGTACTTTAAAAGTATAAGTTTTGAAATAAAGGACAAAATATATTATTAGAAAAATAAATAAAGTTAAAGGACTGTCCTTTGAAATAAAGTACGGATGATGGTCACCGTAGCTATGGGCCAAGAATCACACTCTAAAGAACTCTCATTATGCCCGTCCTTTCCAGGATAATTATTATACGAAAGTTTTGTGATCAGTGCGTGGGTGACGGGTATCGAAGAGAATGGAATAGCGAGCTTTTAGAGCGTGTCAATAAATTTGACATACCCGCAGTTAAGCGCGTACTAATACAACAATTGAGCTGGTTCGAAAAAGTTGTACCAAGTGCCAAAGGTCCTGCCTCCACTTGAGGCGCATCTTCGCAAAGAAGAAAGGTACTTGGCGAAGTTCATTGGTTTGGGCCCCAGCTGACAAATTTTGGTTGTGTCAAATAAGAAGAAGAAATGCGTAAAATATATGGTGAATGTTTGAAAGCAACCTAGCAGTCGTAGACATCAACTTTTCATGTGTAGTTGTGTATGTACGTATTTTCAAGCCCAATTCAACACAATTTAATGAATTCAAAGAAGTACTTATTTGCATTTCAAAAACCACTTTATTGTGTTTCCCCCTCAGTATTTACCTTCACAAATCGGCGACACTGCGACCTCTTCAATTTCCACAATCAAGACATAAAGCAGCCACTTACATTTTCAATAAGCCATTCCTCGGTTAAAATGTTGCAATATCGATGCTATATTTAGCATTAAATTGATGGGATACATTTAAGTGCGTGCAGTCGTAAATGGGATCATACAAAGGACATACATGCTAAAAGAGTGAATAGATGCACTTAAGACATTCAAGTACATACACATGTTTACATATGAGTGTACGTGTAAGTGGTTAGTATGTCCTTTTTCATTTATTTGAGTTCTTTTATTCCTTTATTTGATGTTCGTTTTACATTTATTTATTTCGAGGGTTGTTTCAATTAAAAATGCCCCTGCGGTGCTCGTAAATTAGCGCCATTTAAATGGTAAAATGGCATAAATCACTTTGGAAATGTCAATGTGGGGGAGAGGAATGAAATGGAAAGGGGCGCAAATACATAGAAGTGGGGCAATCAAATAAGGAGATTTTTAAGTGCATACACATACAGTTTAGGTAAATAAAGGCGACCGGATATGTGGAGTTTTAGAAAATAAAATGATATTAGCCCGAACCCTCAAAAAGCTGTAAAGCTAAATAAGAAGAAGAAGACAAAGAATTGATCTCTTAAATCGATTTTTGGCGCTTTTTGATTTAATAACATTTTGAAATTTTACAGAGGAAAATTACACTATGCGACACTCCAAAATACCTGGGAAATTATGTCAAATTTCTTGTAGGTCCTGCCCAGTAAAACAAGAATCGAAATATCGAATTTTTCAAACGCCGCCAACATCTCGGACTTACGCTTAAAAACCAGGGTTTCGTGCCATTGCACACTTAGAAGTCGGTGCTTGATACTTCGGCCTTTTCCATGGTATACAATATGTGGTTAGAAGTGCGCACTACCATTCTCTAGCCAGATAAGTAGTACTGAAGAATATCTTACAGAGGGTTTGACTGAAACGAGCCTGCATACAGAGGGTTAGATCCGTTTTGCCCACCAAGTCCAGCTTAGTTTCCCACCAGATATATCCTATCATGTAGACAGCCACTTTTCCCCGCTCTTGGACGCTAAGAATACCCTTTAAAAAGTCTGTGGTGCAATCCGACACTCTCGAATTTTCGAGGTGGCTCTGATTTATCTTTGACCGTATGAAGAAAACTGCAGATATTCGCTAAACGACTTTGGAGCCGATCTAGGGAGAAATTTATTCTCCAGGGAAGTATGTACACACACCCAGCTGGGCACTCTAGTAAGCATGCGACGGTCCGAATGCACGTACATGCCAGTGCGGCGCGTCGCATAGGTCTACCATAATGACCACTGACTAGGAGACCTCGAAACACCCATCAGGCAAGGCGAGAGGTCTTTACTGGTGCTGGCAAATACACTAAGTACACCTATTCTATATGCCATATGCGATATTGCCTTTTGTTGCTTTCGACAGAATTGCGCCGACTTGCGTTTGGTGGCTAAAAAGGATGTAGAGGGGACTCTCCGCCGAACCGAACGTGAGAGTTGCCTTAGAAAACGAATGACTAGAGTTCAGTCTGGCCTGAGACAGACCATATAGCTCGATCGATAGTGGTCTGATCTTCACGATGGCTAACCGTAGTTTGAAATGAGTTAGGAACGTGCCTTTGAGCCAATTTTAAATACCTAATAAGGTAGCTAAAGAAAAGTCTTATTGAAGATATCTGACGATCAATGTTTCAGATAAGAAATAATAGCCAAATAATCTATTATAAGTGCAGTTAACAGTAACACCGCTTCTACGATTATACATATGTATTTTCTCTGTAGCCATACTCATCAACGAAAATTGGCTAATATTGTTTTGTTTAAAAGAAGCATCTAAAAATTGCCAGAATTAACACTTAAACACCAAAACAGCTGCTACTTACGCCAAAAACTTTGACCAATAAACATGTGTTTGTTGAAATACCCACTCTCCCCTCACCATTAACAAAGTTTCACCATAGACTTAACACTTTCCTAACCGATGCTATGTTGCCACCACTCACATCGCGCGCACTCCCTCCCACCCCCAAGATGGTCGTTAAAAGTTGAAAAAGTAATAAAACTTGCACTTTTCGTTGTTGTTATTTTTATTGTTGTTTGCAAATCGGTTATTAGGCGGCTTTCAGGAAGCAACACAACTGAGTTGCACAACTACATACATACCCACCCACAGTGGTGGTAGACTACGCCTTTAAGCTAAACTTTGCAACATTGCGAAATTATTCGTACCATTAATGGCCTGAAATGCGTTCTTCGAACGGAAATTAAACTTTCGGTTTTTATGACATCCGCTGTGAATAAGTCTATGTGTGTGTGTGTGCGTATGTGTTCTAAAACTTTTCTACTTTACACCCCCCTGCTTGAGTGTTGAGCTTAAGCACTCAAGCGCTTTCAAAACGTGTTAGTCTACTAATTTATTGATGATTTGTGCTTTCAACGTCCGCAATCTGATAACTTGAGCGCGCGCCATGGTACTCCATTTTAAAGTGCTGGCAATCACTTATTTTTTGCTGTTTTGTTTAAATTGCCTCCAACTTCCTAAATGTACAGGCATTTTTCATTTTGAGCAACGCACTGCATTCGCAAAGTTTCAAAAATGTTAGACTTTTCGTGAGTATGTATATGTAAGTGACGGCAATGATGCGTGACTGAGTGCAACAAATACCGATTTAGTAATTTGATAATGTGCAACATGCGTTCATAATCTTAATGTGTGCAACACGCTTCGCACCCTCTCTCGCCCCCACCTTACAGTGCATGCCAATGCAACGCGCTTGAATGACAATAATGGCGATGTTGCAGGAAGCTATAAAAGAAGGGCTGTAACGCATTGTGGTCACGTGACCGGTAGCGAGTGAAGCGTATTAGGTTGAGACGGAACGCTGAGTGATTTCGTAAACCGTTGCGTCAAGTTAAACCGGGCTGCGTATATTTTTTTTGCAAGCAACATGAGTGTGAGGCTTTAAACGAAAGATACCCATAGCATTTTTTTTCATTGAAGAGTTGGGAAACCCGCATTTATTTAATAGCTACGATGGTTGGTTTACCAGGACTGAAACCATGCTGCCTGGGCGAAAGTTTTCTGGCATTAACGAGGCGAGATTTCATTAGACTTAGGGGCTTGCCTGTTTTTATTTTATTTTATTTTATTGTTGGTTTGTACTAGGCTATTTTGATCAATTTGGCTTATGTGCAAGAAAAAACTTTCTTCACTTTGCTGCCCGACGTTTCGCCAAACTCCTTGGCATCTTCTGGGGCGTTTTCTTTATTACACATAAGCCAAATTGATCAAAATAGCCTAGTACAAACCAACAATAAAAAATAATTTTGAAACTGATCATTAACTCATCGTTATATTATTTTATTTTATTTTATTTTATTTTATTTTATTTTATTTTATTTTATTTTATTTTATTTTATTTTATTTTATTTTATTTTATTTTATTTTATTTATTTTATTTTATTTTATTCTAACTTAATTTAATTTAATTATTATTTTTTTGTAAAATTAATAAATTAATTTTGTACACTTCTTTTGATTTCGATTTCACTTTATTTAATTATAAATACTTTTTTTAATTCCCAGTATTCGTTTTATTTAATTTAACTAAGCTTATCTGAATTTAATTTTCAGCTTTCTTGTTTTGATTTTTAATTTTTTGAATTAAGTTTGTTTGAAGTTTATGTATTTTGTTTATTAAATTTTTTATTTTTATATATATGTATTTTTTAGATTTTAATTTTGCTTTTTTTATTTTGTCTTTATCTAGTTTTTGTTTTGCTTTAGTAATATTATTTAATTTTATTTTATTTCAACTTTTTTATTTAAATTTTTCCAATTTGTTTTAAATTTTTTATGTACATGCATAAATAAATTTTAATTTATTTTCTTTTCCCAGTTTTGTTTAATTCTTATGTAATTTGCATCCCAGTTTATTTAATTCCGTATAAATTATATTTTTTTTTTGTATTGAGTTTTAAACTTTAATTTTACTTTTATAATTTTTTTCCGTTTTTATTTTTTTACTGTTTTTATTTATTTGGTTTTATGTATTTATTTTTTAATGCATTTTTTATTTCACTTTTTTATTTAATTTTCATATATTTTAGTTTGTTTTGTGTTACATGCTCTGCTGACATAATTTTTTCCGCCAACGTTACACATCAACATGTTTACACAAAATCTTCAGAATCAACTTTTTGTTGCAACACATTTGTAAAGAGAAAAGAAAAACCAATAACACGCACACACGCAACCAAATGACAAAAAATTATGATGGCAAACATCTGTGCTGCCATAAATCCTGTGGCTCCACATCATCAGCCCCTCATGTAATACACACGTCCATACATACATATGTGAGTGTGTGTGTGTGTATATGTTGTGGCGCAGAAGTAGGCCCTTTTCAGCCAAATGCTCCCTGCCCACATGCCAGCATACCCCTCAACACATATGCAACACATTCACGCTGCCATCAACATGTTGCACGCCCATGACAGGGGGACACCCGCTTAAGTGCCCGACTCCATGTCAACTGTAATGACAAGAAGAGCTACTGAGAAAGGCAAAAAAAAAAACAACACACAATTACACAAACAAATAAACAAAATGTTGAAATGTGTATTATTTTTAGTAAAAAGCACGCAATACAATTTCAACAAAAAAAAGTATAAATATAATAAAAAGAAATTAAGTCCAAAGTAACCACGCCATAATAAATATCTCCATGTGTTCTTTCTTTGTATTATGCATAGCTCCCTACTTATTTGCTGCTTCCTCGTCTTCTTAGCTTAAGTGGCTTTTGAAAATTGTTGCATTTAGCCTTGAAAATTATTGAATGCCTCAATTTGCTGGAGTGCGCATTTCCTCTGTTTGTTTAAAAATAAATTAAGAGCAAAAGCGGAAGACTGCAACTGTTCGGAGTTGGAGTGAAAATCAATGAAAGACATGTGCCTAAGCCTCATGCTTTTGTTGGCTTAACTTTTTTGATATGTTTCTCTATACATATGTATGTACATATGTATGTCTCCGGCGTCTGATTTGTGTGTACACATTTCATTGGGATTAATTCACCATAAATTACTTCGATTTTTGGTTGATGCTTGATTAAGGGGATTAAGTTATCATATCAGAGGATTTTCGTAAACCCTCTGATTTCTTAGTGAAATAGTGCAGCTTTGTAGGATTTTGTGATATTATTTTTTTTTTTTAAGAACTTTCCCTCATTGGCCGGTAAATATTTTCCTATATTAATTTATCTTTCAATATATCGTCACCTGAAATGCAAAAAGACGTAAGCCCATCGTTAAAGAATTGATTCGGCCTTAACAGTGTAGCATTACACCTTGTAAATCTACCGTAGACCAGGTATTCATCTTACGCAAATCTTGGAAAATACCCGCTAGAAAAGGATTGACTTCAAAGCCTCTTGTGGCAGCACGAAAGAAGTTGTCTTTATGTCGCGATGTCCGAAGTCCCCGCGAAACTAATTCGGCTGTGAAAAATGACGTTGAGCAATACCACCAGCTCCGCCAGAAATGGGGGCCAGTTCCCCAAACGCGCTTTCAGAAAGGCGTGTAAGTGAGCATTTTGAGGCTATAATATTTGGCGTAAAATAAATGGCCTTTGCCGTACCTAGTTGAAGATTACGTCAGTGAAATTGTCAAAGTTATATAGACGTTTTTTCTTATATCAAAGACCTCATGGTTGGTGTTCTGTTGATATTGAGTAAACTCGTAGTCGAGTCTAAGCAGAATTCGACTTATCTCGCGTGTGCTCTGCAAAATAAATATTAAACATATCAGAACTATCGTAGTAGAGAAATCCCTTAAAAGGGAATGTTCTCTCGCCCTTTGCCTGGATGATCATTGTCAACGACTTCTTGCAGGAGCCGAAAAGCAGCAGTTGTCAGATTTGGATTTACGTCTATAAAGATTATGTGGCATTAATTGCTACAAAGAAGTTTCTTAAACATAGCCAAAAATTGGTCTGCTAGCTGTTTAATTGTTATAAATTTAGGTAAAATAGAGCTCGTCTTCATAGCTGGGAGTTGTAAAGAGCCTAAGGCCTAGCTTATCTCCTTCTTTTGTACAGGAAGCTTTCCTGGAAGCCAAATACTTACAATACGGTTGAAATCAGCGGTTCACTTCGGACCACCCAGACAGCAATGACTTTTCTAAAATCCTTAATGGTTTGATTGAAACTGTTCAGGTATTACTCGACCTCTCTCTTGGTCGGTTTAAAATACTTTGAAAATAAGGCTGATTTGTATTTCAGGGTACAGCAATATACAGGAAGTAAATGAGGATTTGGGAATGCAGGGTTTCCTTAAGGCCATTTCTCGTAAGAGGGAGCTTATTCCTGTAGAAGTTCTTGTCACAACGTGCAGGCTACTCCTGTCGACCTCAGGTGGTCAAAGGATCTTTTCCATCTGGCTTAGCGCCTGTTCTCAGTACTGATAGGTCTCCTGACAGCTAGGTGTCCCTTGCGGTACTATCTGAGAATTCATCATCACACAGGGGTACATCATTTTACCCCTCCATAACACATCGATAACTTAACTGCATGCAATTTGTTCACACTCACCGCTACATTAAAACAAATTTTAATTAAGTGGCACCAAATCAACTAAAAAAAAATCAGCAGCGAATCCCCAACATTTTTGACATCCAATTAGCAACACCTTCAGAAAATCATTTCTATATGTTTGAGGAGCCACATTGTCAACATATTTTTCACGCTGCAACAATGAGGCATGAAGTTTCCACTGTATGTAGTACTCATGTAAATGTTCAAAAGCAAATCAGTTCGCATGCATTTAAGTGAGAATTGTAGAAGGTGTGGATAATATTTAGAATTTTTTAATTAATAACTTGACATAAAGGAACGCTGAAAAATTGACAAGCGCAACGAAGTAAAAACTGGAATTGGAATTTGAACCCCAAATGGGGAGCAATCAAAGCGAACACTTTTGTGCTCATGGGTTTAGTTTGCTGCTGACTACTTACTTGGGGATTCTTGTTGGTGGCATTGAAGCGTGGTGCCACCACTTTGACAAACGAAAGCGAAAGTAAAGGACAATTTGTGTTGACAGATGGACTGACTGACAGGCAGGGCAACGAACGGTGCGAACAGATGAGTGTAACGAATGCGCCGAATTGGCGCTTCACTTCATACGACGAATAGCATCTAACTAGACTCCCCCGCTGTTTCAAAAATGGTTGAGGGGCGAACACCGTTGCGAAACGTTCTAAATTTAAACCACTCGCAAGTGTCGAAGCGTCATTCAGTCGCTTCTCAAGTAGCTTACTTTCTTATTAAATATTTAGTAAAATTCACTTTTTCCCTTTTGGCGCTGATTCTTGCTGACTTCTCTCTTGCTGCTGGGGACGAGTTCGATTGCGGCATCCAATCGAAAGTTTCAAAACCAACAAGGTTGCTGTGCGGGACGAGGTACTTATGCCATTTGCTTGGGGAGTACAACTCAAAGATTTACAACATTACCTTCAAATTCACTGTCATGCATTTGCCTTTAACAAACTTATCGAACGAAGAGTCATAATAATTTGTCACCTGTTTAGTGTTGCTGCGGAAAAAGCAATTAGACACGTTTCACTTGCAATTAAATATGAAACGGCAAAACAGTGGACGAGAATTGAGCGCAGGCATGGTAGGTGTGGTTGTCATTTCGATGATGGGTTCGTTTCAGAGCGGGAAGAAATTTATATTGAAAAATTCTGTATAGAAGCAGCAATAATCGCTTATGAGTTGCTTCTATTCTTTTCGGGTTTGTCAGTTATTCAAATGCGGTGTTTACAGGTCCTTTTGTCCATTGTACTCGTCGGCGTCCGTGATTTCGTTGTTCATCTCGAGTTGCCAAGTAGAAGGATCCGCCTTCCTCCCACACATACGACAAATATCAACCAGCGCAAACGTTGTCTTTCGATGCGTTTTGCTATGGGCGTGCCATTATAAAGCTCGAATACCGTCAATGCCGAAGTTCATGCGAATGCTTTCATAAGGGGGAAGGGACATGATGAGAGCTCTGTAAAGTGTTATTTATTTTTAGTTGGAAGAAGTTTTCAGAGACCGTAAAAGTTACAACTTTTATTATAAAAATCGCTCTTTAACAATTATTGTTTTACTTTTATTTAATTACTTTAATAATTAAATAATTCGCAAATAACAGTTATTTTTGATTTTTTATATTATATGTCTTAGATAACACTTATTAAAGACTTTTATTTATAAAAGTCATCAACAAAATTTAGTCAGTGACTTTTATTTTTAAAATTAATCAATATAAATCTATCACTGACTTTTAGTTTTAAGTCACACACGAAGAGGAAATAGTAATTAAAAATTAAATTAGATTAAAAATATTTTTATGAAAAGCCAAAAAAACAAAAAAAAAAACATTAAAAAAATCAATAAGATCCTAAAAATTAAATGAAATAAAAAAATTTATTTTTCTTTTTAAAACAATAAAATCTAAGAGTTAAAAGAAAATGAAATTATTAAAAGAATGAAAAAGTGAATTAAGAAAAAGAAAAAAATAAGTAAAATAAATTTCTAAAATGTTAGTGGAATTAAAAAATCTTTTTATATTTATACAATCTAAAAATTAAAAGCAAATTTAACTAAAAATATGAAAAGAAATAATTAAAAAAAAAAATTAATTGGTTCTTAAAAATTAAATTAAATTAAAAAATATTCATTTTAAAACAATAACAACCAAACCACTACAGAAAATTAAATTAAGAAAAAAATATGTTTCATTCTGAAAAATTTATTTAAAAAGGAAAAAATGTAGATTGAAAAAAGAAAAAAATAAAACGCGCCAGGACTAGAACTCGGATCTCTCAATTGGCACGCCCCTGCTTTGCCCAATCGGCCATTGAGGCTGTTGGAATGACGCGAACTAAATAATAAACAAGTGCTTATTCTCAAAATAGCTCTTCACCACGATTGGTGAAGGAGAGAGCTTTTTTCTAGTAGTTCTGCTGGAATATCAAAAGGCTTTCGAGCTATCTTGCTATTTGTCTTTCATGTGTCTTACGAAAGACTTTTTATTATATTAGCCAGAACTGCCCTGTTAGTAGTAGTTTTTTGGTGTAACTACCTGTACTTCTGTATCAGTTTAACTTCAGGTTAAACTTCAACTACCTACATTCACTTCAACATTTTCACCAACTCATCTAATTTAAAAACTCACTAAATTTCCCGCACTTCATCTGCATGCAAATATTTACTAATAGCCGCTTGTAATGTGATATCCATGTATATATACATATGTCACCCTACTTCCACTCCCCTATCGCCAATCTATCTTATTTAACAAGATAGTCTCAAATGTAGAAACAACACCTGAACTTCTCTGATTGTCTACACGGTTGAGATTTTCTCATAAAATGCGAGTGTATCTTTGATAAAATGTTACGACAAATTTACGACTTCCGCTTTTAGTTACGGTAACTCACAAATGTTGCACGTGTCATGTATCTATCTTAAAAGAAAACCACCCAAAAGTACAAAACGAAGAGACTCGTATTTATAAAGAACGCGCATACTTCTCAGTACAACTGTACTTTTAGGATGCTGCAAGGGCGCGAGTCTGTTTGCGTACACTTGCACTTGTCTATGAGCTGTTTGCAGCGACTGTTGACTGTGTTGTGAGTAGCTCATAGGAGTGTTGCTTATAGGCAATCAGTGTGTGTGTGTGTCACAGTTGCGTGTATTGAGGCACGTGGCCATATGCGTCCATATGCGTTTGCTCTGATTGCCTCTGCCTCTAAACTATTACGTTGCGTCAGGTGCTGGAACGTCAAAAACGTTGGTTGAGCCAATCATATAACTAAATAGAAGAAAAATAGAAAATTAAGCTCGCAATATTTAGGCAACACATGTGACCGCTTTTCCACCCCCTTTCGTCTTCCAATAAAATCTGTTAAAGAAAACGTTTACGCCAAAAATCGCACTGAAAAACACAACTTCTGTGCGCACGCAATAACGTAAAACAACTTCTTGCTTATCTTTCCGCTCCTCCATATTTTGCCTTCAGTTTCTCGCCCGCCCACCACCATCCATCGCCTCCATTGTCCTTTCGATTCACACTTGTTTTCGCTCACTATTTACGTGATTGCTACGTGTGCACTGTGAATGCCACGTACGCTGGTTGCCACCACCGCTGCAGCTAGCTGCCAATATGTTGCGTGTCTTCCATACGGTACGAATATTTTCCCATTTGGACAGGCGCTGCTTTCTGCTGCCGCTCGACATTTGCTTTTCGCTCGTTTTCCGCAATTTTGCCAAAACAATTTTATTGTGTTTTTGATAAAAATCTCTCTACGATAGCATTGAGTGCCACGTTTTCCGTTTCCGTTTTGGGGGTGGCGGCTCCTAGAGGGCGACGAATGCTGCAGTGAAACGCGAAATATTCGGAGGGAAAACTTAATTTGAAAATGTTTCTAATGCAAGAAATTAAATTTTTGGTCGAGTTTCACCCCCGCGAACGCTGTTGGATTTTCTTTGGTTATTGTATGGACTTAAAACGAGCCTGGGTCCTATCGAGTAGTGGAACCCAGCTCTAATGCATTGGCTACGGTGGCCGCTATTTTTGTTTGGGCATATCCTTTGCGATGGAACAAACTTACTTAGACGGCCAAACAGTCCACCGTATCCTGGGGTCTTTTGTTTACCAGAAGTCAATTGGAATTTAGGAACAGTTCTAGAAACTTTTAGCCAACTAGTATGTGTAGAAAAAAACGAGAGTCTGAGAAAACAGCTCCGCCTCAGCGAAGGTATGACACCTCATTTTTCCATGTTTCATTCAACTTGTTTCTTAAATTAAATTTAATTACATTCATTTAAACTTCACATATATGTGGCGATTATCTTTAAAATGTTTTCGTAATAAATATTTTTTAAATCCCGTTCGTTTGGCATCCATATGGAAAAATTTCATTAAAACTGCCTTCAAAATATATAGTGGATATATGTTAATCTAATCTTTCTCGAAACATCTTGCATTTGACACCCATATTAAAATATTTTGCGAAACTGGTTAATTAAATTCAGTTTGAATTTCTAAACAAGTGGCAGCCCCTTTGAAAATATTTTTGAAATAAAGCTTTATTAAACCTCTCTACTTTGGCACCCATATTAAAATATAACGTTTAGCTTGTTAATAAAACCGATTTTCACTTTTTGAACAGGTGGCAACACATTTAAATAATATTTCCGAAATAAATAGTTTTTATGGAGCACAGTACACATAAATAGCACGAAGAAAATCCAATTGTATGAACCCTTGGGTTCCGCGGAATTCACCACTAATGGCTGGAGCCCCAACCTACCCTTGGCCATAAAGTTACGAACACGCTATACCTAATTCCTACGCTACACTGATTGATAATTATCCTGAAATCAAAAAGGTGATGAAATTAAAAATCTTAAAGCCCCCAGATGTATTTTTTTTTTTTTCGTCTGCTGTTTACTGTTCTAGTATTAAGGACACAAGTTCATTTTGCTTTTCTCCTAATTAAAAGGCACTCGTATAGTTTTTTTCCCAATTTTCTTCTTTTTAAGTGCTCGAAAAAAATCAAACACAGAAAATTTCCCTTTCCCATCAACCTGCTTTCCGCTTACCCCCCATTTTCCAATTCCTTCCAAACGAAAATTACATTCATTTGATGCCTTACCGTTTGCCCCACTCCCGTAAAGTGACAAATTTTCGAGTTTCAAGTGCTTGCAAAATTTATGAGTGCACTCTAAAAAGCGTACCGTTGCCTCCATTGAGAGACGTTCGGTTCAAAACAGTTGTGTGCTCCTGCTCCGCTGAGACAACACAACAACTCCTGCTGGAGCACCGATGGTAAGCGACAGCATCACGTTCAGCGCCATAACCGCCAAAGACTTCGACCGACGTCTTTATCGTCTGTTGCTTGCAACACATACACAGCCGCACTTACTTATATATATACGCCGATTTCAATAAAAATAATGTCTGCTTATGTCATTTCGTTATGCGTAAATGCTTCTGTATCGTTTGTATGTATGTATGTATGTATGTGTAGGTATTTTTGTTTTCGCCCAATCTTATGTTTTTCAATCCCCCAGCTTGTTCTTGCCAATCTTATTGTTATGATGGCTTATTATTGTTGTTATTTTTATTGTTGCTGTTGCATGAAATGTCATTATTCTACGTGTGCGACATGTCTACTTGCCACATTTGTTTCTTATTTCATAACTTCTTACGACTGCTTGCCATTGTCGATTTATTCGGTTTCTTCAGCTTTTGATTCTGTGTCTCGCTCCTTGCGAAATTTTTTTTTTTTCAGAAATATTTTTCGGTTATTAACTTGTCACAATATGTTCTTTCAGAAAAACCCATAGCTTCATCATACTACGCGCCGCCCTTCCCCTATAATTCCATTGCACTGCGTTTGCTATTTTAGTATCCTTGTTTATCGTTTTTTCTGTAGTCGTGCCACACTTGCTGTTGCCGCTGCTGCTGCATGTTTACTTCGCAAAATGAATTATGACATCTCTTTCCATTTTTGATGGCACCTCAAATGTAGGATGACATCTTACATAGCGTTTGACATCTCGACACAATGTGCAATATTTTTTGTTTTCTGAAAATAATGTTTTTCAATTATTTATAAAATGATTCAAGAATGTGTTAACCTCATTCAGATGTGGGTTAATGTATACGAGCTATTCATAAAAAATGTTGGATAGAATGTTTTCGGAAAATATTTAGTCTATCGGCTTCGGTTGCCTTTGTAATTACGTAAAGACAAAGCGACCATTGAAACCATTTCAAGCAATGCTGAGAAAGATCAACATTTAAATTTATGTGCCGACTCGGGTTAACCCTTAACAACCCAGTCCCCTTTCGTAACGTATCGGACCAGTGTTGTCCAGCGGGCACTTTAAATAAATCTAAGGCAGTTTTGAAAGAAAACAAAGGCATTATGACTGCAGAAAATATGGTAGTATAATATACTTCAATATAATCACTTTAATTTATTATTAACTAGCCGGCCTCGTACGTGCGTGGTTTCGCCACGCGCTGAATGTGTAGAAATTAAATAAGGTGTGATTGACAGCTAAACAGTTCACTGTTCACTGTTTCTTGCACCAAATTGCAATTAGTAACTTAATTAAGGAGCCTAGGAGCCCTCAAAGGGTTAGAAGGACACAAGATCCTTAAGTTTGCGCTCATTGATGTTATTAATGCCCGTTCCCCCTTCGAGCTCAATACTACGTTTTGAAATCATTGTCATTTCAGCACCTTCTTAACCAATTTTTTCGGATGATTTACAAACGTCTACCAGCCTTACATACCTATTTAGGGACTCAAATTGTTTCGGTTCGCTTGTACCGGTTTGAGAGAAGCGGAATGTGCTCCTTTACTCATCTGTCCACTTTGAGTTATTTGCTCTTTTATAGATGTGCAAATCTTTCTATCTGAAAATAAAGGAATCCTAACGAGTCGAGTAGGTCAGTCCAAATTGAATGAGACATTTTAAATTTTTGCGGAGGAACTAATATTGCTAACGTCTTAAGTTTGGTCTATGGCAGCTACTTTAATCTTCTACCCCGTCTATTTCTTGGCTAAGCCTTTTGTCTTATAAAATCACGTTTCAAATTTTAGAATAAACTGACGCATACAGCAATTTACTCTCCTTAGCCATTTAATTGACCTCGAATCAATTGAACATTTCAAACTTGAAGGAGGAAAATTGCTGTTAAAAAAAAGGCTCTAAATAGCCGCACACAGGATTTGCAACAATGTTGCTGTAGCAACAAAAAGTGCTGACATTAATTTGATTCGCAGTGGAGGCTATCGCTTTGGAAAAAAAAGTAAAATTTGAAACGAATAGAAGCAAGTTAAAAAAAGCTGCATTCAATGTATGCCAAAGGGAAATTACATGTAAAGTGTCACATACGAATGCTCGACTGGTTGACCATAAAAACCATTTAGCCATTTGCCAGTACCACTTCAGAACACAAAAAGCGTACAGCACACAAATGAAAACGAACGAGGAGTACTTCAGGGGTGTGCAGCGGTTAGTGGAGTGCAAGACTTGCATGTGAACGTTTGCCGCAACGACAGACGTCCGCCTTTGCAACCATACACACATACAAGTAGTGTTTTGTGTGGGTTTGCGTGCAACTCGTGCCGCCAATTCCACGTGCAAACCAGGCAGGCTTATGTTTGCTGTCTGCAGCAAATGCTACAACACCAAAAAAAAACAAATATCGAAGAAAAATAAACTATTTTATGGATGGCCACAAGAACTTCATTTTATTCACTCTGCAAGTGCCGCATGCCACATGCCACATGCCACATACCGCATGCTGAGCATGATGGACAAGTGCTGCAGTTCGAAGAAGTGGTGGTGCGGAGGTGGCTAATACTACTCTGCCCTGGCGCTGCTACTTCACATGCGCCGGCCGGTTGTTGGCGCTGATAAAATGTCCATGTCCGTTCGAACCTAGCCACCGCCTTCCTCCGCCCTCTGCCATGCATTGCAGTCGATCAACTTGTGCTATGCGTCCAAATCGACTTTGTTTTGTTTGTCGCATGTCCGTTTCGTTCTGACGACCCTACTTGCATTTCTCAGCTTTTTCTCGTGTGGCTTTGCACTGGTTGCTTTTTTTTCTTTTTATTTATTTTATCATTTTTGTACTTTTGCTGCCATTCGGTTGTATTTTCAACCTCCAATCCGACATTTGCACATATCCTGACAGTTTAGTTCAATATTCGTTTTGCCTCTTCTCTCGGCGCCCTTCTGTCACTGCTGTTCGAACTTGTTTGCCTCTGGCCGCCATCGCATCCGCACTTGTCCTCTCCAATTTGCAATCCTTACCGCCGTCGCTATCATCCCGGCCGCTGTCCACTTCCTGGTCAGCAATTGATTTTTGCAGTTGCACCACATCGCCAGCCTCTCACCCCCCCGCTGTCTATTTTGTGTTATGGGTCATTTAGCAATTTTTCTCTAATGCACTCTCTACCCCTTTACCCTTTTCAACCTAGCGGCTCCTGCTCCTGCCGCCGTTTGCGCTCGAGTGTAGTTTTAAGTTTGTTGCACGTTTCCAGTGTTCAGCTCTCCTTGCATTGCACGCACACATACAAATAGTTTCACCACACACACCGACACATCCACATACAAATCCAAATATACACACTATTGCCTAGATTGCTTGTTATTACTACAATACCCCGTTAGTCTATCAGGCCATCATCAGTTTAAGTTGTTAGTGCCTTTGTTAACCTATGTATGGCGACTGCTGCTGGTCGATTTCTACCAGCATGCAACCTTTGTTCGTACCTACTTTTTATGCACGCTCCACAGCGAAGGGCGCAAGGGCGCAAGGGCGAAGTATTCAGTTAGTTAGTAATTTGTGCTGGCTCTTGGTTGTTTCATGCGATTATTTTGGCCCTTATTATTTTCTTCTCATAGCGGCAATTGCGGCATTCATCCTTTCAATATCCTTTCAGTCTGGCGGTCAGCTAGCGGTGTGCATTTGTTGGCAGTGTGTGTGGCGTGCGTGTCGACCAGCATTTGTTGGCGATAAACTCAATGCCATCAATGGTATTCATTGTTGTCCAATGGTGGCACGTATTTGACGCCAATACACATAAAGTTGTAAAATCAATGGACTGTATGAGGGGAACGTAATGTTACAAGCTGTTTGCACTTAAATTCGCTTATTGCTAGCGTGCATTTTTCTTTCCTTCTATTAGACTAGGTTTCAGTGGCTGTTCTCTTTCAGACTTCATGCATTTACATATGAGGATCTAATACTCGATTCATGGTGCTTGGTGAATGTAGTATCCTGTCGTGGCAGCAAGTAGAGTTAGCGCTCGGTTAGCCTAAGAAGCTGCTTTGGCCACTTATGGTCCACCCTCCCGAGCAAAAGGGGCCTTGCAAGTCAGGCTTTTGCCCATGCATTTTCATGTATATGTAGACCATTGGTTGCCACAGATGCTCCCATACCCTGCCTGTCGAGGAAGATATTCTCAAGCAGGGCTGCTTAGCAAATTCATAAGCCTTGTCTACCTACCTGTAATGCCAATATACCCTGGTACACAAACCACCCTAATTTGATAGTATTCCGAGGTAGGTCAGACATCCACTGATCAGAGCCGATCGCACCGTATACTATCCTAACCCCACATAGATGTGGGATAAGAAAGTGATCATCTCTTTGGTTTTCGGCCACACTGTGCAGCGTCACAAGACTTTATCCCGTGCCTTATCCATCTACATATATTATTTAGATGCGCCAGTGTGGTCTCGATCCTTATTTGATCGGAAGTGAGAATGCACCATCATTATTTTTGATTAGTTCCTGGATTAGAGAACCCTTAACATGACCTTAGTTAGCCTGGCAATCTCGTTAGAGTTCTTATCGCCACGAGCTTCTCTTTTATTTGCGTGTAGCTTTTTCTTGGGTCCTCGGTTTAGTAGATCTCCTCAGAATCTGCACTTTACTCTAGTTTAAAGCTTTCCCGCACCCGTTTCCCATTAGGGCTAAGCTATTTTGTGCACATAATTTTTCTCTAACCGACCTGGGCGAATTCAACATGCTCTTAAACAGCTCCGTGAAAATGTTCTAGTTTTCAAGTCGGGGTTTCCTATATGAAGTATCCGTAGGTGATATTATTGAACAGATAGCAGATCTTGTAAAGTCGAGAAAAAGGGCCAAAGAATATTCCATAATTACCAAAAACGTTGCATATTTTAAATTTATTTGAACTCGACTACGTGTTTCTCGTTCAAATATGCACACCCTGTAAGCATACAAAGCTTTTGCTCACCTATCCCTCCCACCCACCTCTTTCTTGCTGTTACCTTGATTCTTAACATTATGATTGCATTTTCCACTTTATTGCTTCGAACACCACCAAACACACATTCGCCATTTCACATATTTTGAAGTCCTTTGTCTTCCATCATCACACACCATTTCTCAAATACATGCGAAGTCATACACATTTCCACCATAACAATGAGCTAAGCTTTTGCTTTGTTATCCTTTCGCGCTCACTTAAAATCGAACACAGACACACACCTATACTCCTACACTTATGTATACTAGCCTGCCACATTTTCACGTTTCGCTCACTTCTTTCTTTGCGCATTTTGTCAAGCGGGAAATGTCGCGCTGTTTAGAATTTGTTACACTTTTCAACATGTCGCTGGGATGGCTGTGTGTGGCATATGTGTTTATTGCCTGCTTGCCACTCGGTTGCAAGGTGTGTTCGCACCGTACACTCCTCGCCTTTATCCTGTTCCTTGCGCGTATGTTGCTTCCATTTTGTTTGTTGTTGGTGTTGTGTTTTTTTGCCGCACAGTTGGCAATATAATGTAGGCAATAAGCTAAGATTTTTCTTGACTTCTCGCCACATTTATCTCATGCCACAGCTGGTTGGTTGCAGCTTACGAGCGAGTTAGTAGAATAGAATAATGTGGGTGAGACACACACACATGAGCAGCCAATTGTGCGCGTGTGGGTGTGAGCGCCATTTCGTGCGTGTCGCAATAACATTAGATTCACACCATAAGCCACACAGAGCGACAGAGTGAAAATGAAACCGGGCTGGGTTGGCTTGGCGATGGAGGATTACTCCTTTTGGAAAGATTTTGCTGGTGCAAGGTTTTTTATTTTATTTTTTACAACTTTGCGTTGCTTGTTGGCGTCGTTGGAATGTCGCGCTTGCTGCGTTGTTGTTTTTGTAATGTTGTTAATGTTTTAGTTGTTTCTGTTCTTTGTTTTTGTTGCCACATTGTGTTAGCACTTGTTTTAGTGGCAAAAAGTGTTGATTAGCATCATATGTTTTGCAATTTTTTACACTCATTTTCGTGCGGAATGTGCGAGATAGGATTAGCTGCTGGTTGTTGACGATGATGGCTGTGGATTTGTAGTATTTTTTGACTGTTGGTGGTAAATTGTAAATACTTACATACATAAGTATCTACGGTGGAAATAATTAGATATTTTTTAAGAGAAGGAGCATGAAATGCTTATATATTTTTTAGGACCATGGACCATGGATAGAAGCTTGTTGTTTTATGTAGTAGGAGATATTTGTTGGAATTTACAAAACGGTAATGAAGATGAAGATGACTGAAAAATTTTATATAACACCATTTCTATGAAAGTTATTTTTCCCCCATATAAACTACATGGAAAACTTTGGGCACTTTGAGCGACCTCTAAATATTTTTTGATTTCAAAATAAAAAATAGGAGTATATTTCTTTTCGGTATAGAACAATCTAGAAGGGGGTGACAGCCTAAAAATTCCGACTTTACTTTTTCACATGCATTTTTGGACCACCCTATTGTACACATTTTCGATGTAAATTTACGCACACCTCAGCAGCCATATTACACTCTAAAGAGTCCGATATTTAAACAAACTATTCGTTGAATACTCGAGCATGCAATTTCGCGAATAATAATAACCTACCTTTTAGTAAGGAAATTTACAAAATTTTTTTTTATAGTGTATATAGAAGATTAGGCGTACATATTTACAATTTTTTACATACATTTGCTCGTAACCATAAATATTTAACATTTTAAAAACAAAATAAAGATACGATTAGCTTAGACTAATAAATATTTTTCATCTCTTCTTTCAGGTAATTTTCTTCGCTTGTTTTACACAATTGTCCTTTGGATAAAGGTGATCATTTGCACGAAAAAATCCATAAATGCCTCTTTAAAATGTTGCCAATAAATCTGACTTTGGTCTGGCAGTATAGAAGGGAAATTTCTCAGACTGAGTCTCGTATCGAAAAGTCTTTGGTTTTGGAAATTCATCGAGTGTATTCCTGGCTGACGTGCTTTCTACTGACAACCCAATAAAAAAGAAAAGAAGAAAATTATATGTTAATAACCTTAATTGCGATTGCTTATCTCAGTATAAAATCATTATGAAATAATTTACATATGTAAGTACTAAACGAACGATTTTAAGAGAATTCAGGCACTCAGAGTACATTTCGTCCATTTTACTGTTTTCGCGTTCCATTTTAGTCAGTTTTAAATCTATCTTTTCTACGATCGTCCCTTCAAGGCAGGAAGAGCAAATGTGGTTGTCGCCTCTGCCCATCACAGTCAGGTGTTTGTACTTTGAGAACTGAACAATTAGCAGTGCCTCAAGTTGTCTGACGTTGGCTTTGGAGGCTGAAAATAGGAGTTCAATAACTGGTTGCGGAGTAAGGAATGCCTGGTTTGGGCCTTCTCGAGCCAAATAGTCAGAGTGGTCTCAGTAGCAGATACTACCGAGTTATGTTTTTGGTTATTATATGGTCGAGACTTGCAATGCAAAACCAGTTTGGAAATAGTTTGAGGGCTAGCAAATGCTTTGAAATGCATCTTGGAATGCCAAAGTAGAGTTCCCTAGAGAAGCTGGGATGGTCTACCAGGCTTAGAGTTCTCCAAAGCACTTTAAGGAGCATTTAACCTAAAACGCTTTAAGGTATATATGTAAGAGTCATTCTGACAAGACACTGCAGACTGAACTATCACTTCACTTAAATGGAAATTTATTCGCAGGGGTGATGCAGATTTTGCAGTATGGATGTACAAACGCAAAAGACGCCTGGGCGAACATTTAATAACCGATGTCGTAGTGAAATCCAGACATACTTAATACTGAAGTTTCTCTCGGATATTGGGTTAATAGACATACTTTAAATCTATGAGGGGGCCCAAAAGAGATCTTAAGGTCGCAGTGCTTTTCATATATCGCTACCTAAAGGTGAAAAGGTGACAAGTCCATTTTTTGAAATTGTTCAGGAGAGACCTGGTCATTCTGCATCAAAAACTAAATTTTGAAAAAAAGTGGACTTGGCAACTTTTTCACCTTTAGTTAGCTATATGTATTTTTTAAAATGCTCACTTTTGCATCCAAAATATGTATTGCCACTGCTTTGAACATCTCATCGATATCACCAATATGACACTAGTTGTCAACTATCAACAATTGAGTATTGCCAGATATTTATCAGGCTGATTGAGAACTGATTGAGCAAAATTAATTATTTATGTATGCCTCTGTAAAGCTTGCAGTCGCAGTAGGATTAGAGGACTATACAAATTTACATACCAAATCTGCAATTGCTCTACAGTGGAACTCGCTGCAACCGATTGACTGACTGTCTCAGAGCCAAATCACTTACCATTAATCGAGCAATTTCATTTCAATTCGACAGCATTTATCCACACTAAAAGGCAAACAGCAGCAGCTACAACAACTACAAACAACTTAGGTGTATTCAACAAACTCCAGCAGCAGCAGCAGCTGGGATGGCAGCAATTACTAAGTAACTATGCTGGACATCAACACTACTAAGTGGCAAGATGACTGCCGAGGCTTCCCTTGCTGTTGTAGCTGCTACTTACTACTGCTGCTGATGTTGCAACATGACCTGAGGCAATAGCTACATTGAAACTCTATATCGGCTGCCTTTCTCTTGGCAATCTGCTTGATTTAAATCTTTCTGCTGTATACTCCTACCAAGCCAACAGCAGCAGCGTGTAGCTTTAACTGTCAGCTGTCAATGGCTTATATAATGATTTGCCACATAGACACTTTGGATTTTCTCTGAGCACTCACCCTCGCCCGACCGGGCTTGCTGGTGTTTCGTTGCTGTTGTTGTTGCAGTTTCTTTCGGCTCTGCTGCCACTGCATTTGTATGATTTGTCTAAATGCGAATTGACATGAACAATTTGCCATGCCACAAGCTGCCACAAATCGCAATGCTATGCAACAAGAGCACAACAGCAACAACAGCAACACCACCTCCCACAAGCTTAATATTTTGCTGCATTGATTTACTGACTGACTGCCTGAATAGTTCTGTTGCTTCTTGCTTTTCGTCTTCTACATCCTTCTATCCCCGGCCTGACAAGGATTGCCGCTCTGCTTTATGCCAAAGGTATGCATTTGAAATTGCATAAATTCATGAATAAATAAAATTTGTTTGTATGCTGTTTTCCTGCTTGCCACAGTGCAACATGGCTAGCTTGCAGGTTGCTACATTTGTGCTGCTGCTGCTACTAAGTTGCAGATGCTATTATGCACTTTGAAAATTGATAAATAAAATATTAACTTATGGAATTGTAATGCTCGGAATTGCATAAAGTAGCGAATAACTGGCAAATGCAACTGACGGCCGTAGGAGAGCAGCAGAGTAAAGAAAACTGGTGAATTTTGAGTTTATTTATTTGTGAAAATTTTCTGCAAGCGTTGCAACAATCATGGCCACTGAGTACCTTTGTTGTTGTTGTGTTATACGACACTTATTTAAGTGCCAGAGATGTCTTTGAGTGCAGTGATCTCGGTTGTAAGTTGCAGTTAAATCTGCTGTGAAGGAAATTCGTAAGCGTAAGGTTTGAGGAATGCTTTCGGGCAAATAAATATTTTGCTTAAACATTTGTTGTGCAAAAAATCAAAATGAAATGTTTAGATATTTACCCGGAAGCTGCTGTAGAGCTGTACGTTGGTGGGTGACACCGGATTTTAATAACCACTCCAAGTATGAAGCTTGATTTTGATGTTAAGACCTTTTTATGCCAAAAGCTGCTCTGAAAAATGCCGACGACATCTTCAGGAGACAAGTACCAGAGAGCGATTAAGACGTTCGGCATACAATATCCTTATTTCATGAGTTTTATTTTATGCTCAGAAACACACAACAAAACATTTTTTTGAAGATGAAGATGTAGATGAAGATGAAGATGAAGATGAAGATGAAGATGAAGATGAAGATGAAGATGAAGATGAAGAAGAAGATAAAGCTGTATGATGCTCACCTCACCTCGTAGTTATCTTGTTCGTTTCCATATCCGTCTCTGCGTTGTCTTTGTATTCGTCTTCGTCTTTGTATTCGTGGTCGTTTTCGTCGCCGTCGTCGCCTTCTTATTCACCTTCATTTTAGCGTCCGTCTTCGTGTTCGTGATCGTTTCCGGGTTCATATGCGTTTTCGTCTTCGGTTTTGTGTTCATATCTGTTTTCGTTTTCGTTTTCGTTTTTAATGTCGTCCTCACCTTCATCTCCATGTCTGTCTTCTTATCCGCCAACGTATCCGCCTTAATGTTCGGATTTGAGATGACCTTCGTGGCCATATTCGTATTCCTCTTCGTCTTTGTTTGTCTTCCTGTTCATATTTGTTTTTGTCGACGTCTTTTTGTTCGCCCTCGTCCTTGCCCTTGTCTCCGTTCTTCGTCATCGTGTTCGTCTTTTTATATATCTTTGAGTCGATCACATCTAAACTCTTTTGCACCACATCAACCAAATTTTGATAGAATAAAAATCAATGAATTCCAAACGTTTCGTCAGTGTGAGAGAAATGTTGGAATTTCAATTAAATTTGAAATTTCACAAAACTGGCGGATTGCTTCCTCCAAACATTTTAAATATTGAAATCATATACACAAACTTAAATGCATACATACAGAGGTACAATTACTGAAGCATTCAACCCTTCACTTTCATTGCGTTGAAAAAGCGAGTTGAGACTCGTGTCAGTGAAAAGAACAGTCAGTCCATCTGTTTGTCTGCTCATCATCAGCGACAGCAGCATGTTTTAAGCAAACAACAAACAACAGCAGCAATTATTAAAGCAAGCACAGCATAAATTCGCGAAAAATACATATCCCTGTAAGAAATTAATGGGACTTCAAATTAATTAATGCCAACTACCAGTTAAACTGGTCCTGCATTTTGTCAAGCTCTGCTTACGCCTCCACATATTTTGTGATTTGTGGCATGTCTCCATGCTCGCCTTAGTGAACGGCCGCAAGTTTAACCAAAAATTGGTGAATAAGTAAGGAAAGCTTTCATCGCTTTGTTGATAGAGTTGTTATGTGTGCCTGGTTGATAGGGTTGTTTCCTGTTCAGGGCCGATCTTTAAGATTCACTTCTTTGATGTGTTAAGTCAAGATTTTTTTCATGCATGATATGACGAAAGTAGTTATTAAGTTTCTCCTGTCGTCATGTAGAATACGACCTTAGTCTTGGTCCATCTGCTGGGAATGTGACCTTATAGAAGCTGGGCTCTATAGAGTTTTTCGAAGACTGCGGCTATATGAGTAATATCTAGCAAAAGGAAGCAAGGGTAGTTACCATCAGGTCCCCTCGAGTTGTATGAGCTATGCGTGGATACAGCCCACTGCCAACTTTCTAAAGTGGTTAGTTTGGTAGCGAGTGTACGCAATTCTTACCGATCACTTAAGCAAAACGTATTCTGTGAATGACCCAACTCGGACGAAAATTCCTCGATACTAGTGCTTTCTATAGGGTTAAAGCAATCTCGTAAACTATAGCCGGTTTACTGGCGATCATATGCTTTCATTTGGTGGGCTTGTTCCCTGAAAGAGATATTTAGCATTGAGGCCAAGTTTCTTGTGGCTTTAATTACATCTGCTTTTGTTCCTTTTACCGAGCTCTATTTGAGTCTAATGCTGGCTTCAGTCAAATAATAAAATATTTCCGCACGGAGTTGAAGACACGTCCGCACGTTTGTATGATTGACAAAGTTTAACCGGCTGTCATGTTGTGGTGCTCACTCGCCCACACTGACATTTATTTGATTTCCAACACGGCCAACGCCACATGCCACCACAATGCGAACAAATAGCACTGAAGCAGCGAAATGATACGCGCATACAACATACACACATGCATACGTACTTACATACATTCCCTGCAGAGAAGTCCCGTTCTAGTTAAACAAAATTGTAGTTCAGCACTAGTTCTTTAAAGCCAAAAAGGAACCAGTGCGATAGTAACTAGATATCCATCAGTTAAAAAACTATTTTATTTTACTTTTTTTATCGTTAGCTAATGCTTAGAATCCAGCTCGCAAGAAAAATCACAAGAAATATTTTTTATTACTAATATTACATTTACATTGAGCCCAAATGCGTCATTTGGGCGAGAAACCTCAAATGCGAGGCCAAATCACGCATTTCTCCATACAAATTCACATTTCCAGAATGACGCATTTCGACGCATTTACACAAAATCACGAAACAAATGCGTTCCAATTGCCGTACTATTTTATTGAACGCACTCAGAAACAAAAGTTCCACAAAAGCTTTGGTTTGTCTTTGACATTTGGAATTTTTCAAACACAAAACAAACACAACGAAATAAATAAATCTTTGAAATTTGTGTGTAAAAATTGTTAATTTATACAAGAGCTTTACACATTTTTAGTTTAATCAAAGAATAATTGCCTTTTTGTGTCCAAAAAGCGTTAACAATATAATAAATGTAGTGTTTGTTTACATACATTTTGTTTTTGTCTTCCCTTTTCATTTGATGAGAAGTCAAAGCAAATGCGGATCAAGCAGTGTAAACACCTTCAAATGACTGATTTCAAATCACGCATTTTGGTCCAATGTAAATGTAATATAAACTAATTTAAGAAATTTAGATAAAAGAAAATTTCGTTTCCATTTCTTGTGCGTTATTTTATATGAATTTTTCGTTTTTCTTGAGAGCTGGAAACAACTCTTAAGAGTGAAAAGTTGCTGCTAAGTCCACTTTTTCTAAAAAATAATATTTTGTTGCAAGACGCAAGAACAATTTTCTAAACGATCGAAAACCTATTTTATTTCTAACCATTTCTGTTCAGTGAGATGCAGATATTCTAAGTCCAAAATAGTCACAGAAAATGTTGGAAGTCCCAAAGATTAAAAAAAAATTTGTATTAGAAATCTATAGAAGGTGACGAATTTGTATGTAAGTGGTTTGAAACTATAAAAAAATCGATGTGGAACGAACTAAATCGCATCTGTCGAATTTAGAACTAGTTCGGAACTATCGAAAAAGGGATGCAGTGAGGAACTTGTTTAATTTAAATAGATACATATTTATTTGGCAGTTTTTTCGTTCAAAATGCTTTCATTCTGCACTTCACAGATGCTTTTTCATAGTTTGGAAATACAAGTGGAAAATTTGTATTAACATTCTAACATCCTGGGGCCTTCTGGAGTCTGATCAATAAACACAAGTACCCCCGCACACTCGGCTTAAGCCAAATTTTGATTTCAAATTTAAAATGCATTTCTTTGAAAATCATTTTAAATTGCTAGAATAGAAAAACCAAAAATACTCTCTCTGGAACTTTAAAAAAATTGATGCAAAGCGAACCAGTAGTGGCTCTAAATTTACTAGAAGCGCACCAGTTGAGAGCTCGTGCATTTCCCTACAGGGTTTGTATGCGTTTGTTTGCGTGTGTACGCAACAAAACTTTACAAATGATATCACAATAATTACACGCAGCATTACAAGTGGTAATCGCGGTATTTATTTGTTATTTTAACTGATTCCTTCCGTTGTTGTTATTGTATTGCAAGTGCTGTTGTTGTTTGGCAGTTATGCTATTAATTAAATAGCTGCAGCAGCATTTCTCATTTTTCTTCCTTATTCCACTGCGTTTTAGCTCGGTTTTCAATTTTCAATATTCATTGTTCATTCTCATTGCTTTGGTGGCTTTGCCGTTTTAGATGGATGTATCTATGTGTGTGTTGGTATATAGATTATCTGCCCGCGGCTATAAAGTTATGCTCCTCTTTGGTAGCCAGTTTATGAATTCCTGTTCTGAATTCTCAAGTGTGCTGGGAATTCCAAATGCTTCAATCAATCACTGCATATCATAGCACAACAATGCTTTACACATACGCACACTTGTTCCTTTTTAACCCCAATGTATGTATGTGTATAATTAACTTATGTTCTCATTTAACTCCAAGTGGGTGTGCTACTGTCCCCTTAGGCAAGCTGGCAGACGCGGTTATTTGATCGGGCAGCCGGTCGTCTGGTTGATGGGTCGTTTGTTTGCTTTGTTGTTGCCACATTTGTGCATGCGATTTGTGGTTTTTGTAATGCGTTTCGAAAACTCTTTCAAAGCTCTTTATGAAGTGTTGAATGGTATATGAATAATTTTGTTTGAAAACTTATAACTTATAAAAAGAATGAGGGCAGTGGAACTGTGCGCCGCACTGTTAATTTCATTGGAGGATGGGAAAAATAATTTGAAATTGGAAATATTTTTTTTAGATTTAGGCAGGGGTTAAACGAATCATTTGCAAGTCTTATTCCTACTTGCGTTTACTACCCGCCGACTGGACTTGGATGAGGAGAATAGTGAAATCTTTGGGCACCACGAATACAATTCTCTATAGACGAATCGAATAAGAAAAAAACTATTACTGTAGAAGACTGCACGAAAGTCTCCCGGCGGCACCCGTCAAGCTGGTCGGTATGCTCACCACGGGTGTACAACTACGATTGAGAGCTT
The DNA here is from genome assembly GCF_001687245.7 of Rhagoletis zephyria. Lineage (NCBI taxonomy): Eukaryota > Metazoa > Arthropoda > Insecta > Diptera > Tephritidae > Rhagoletis > Rhagoletis zephyria. The sequence goes on along the minus strand of NW_016157261.1, from coordinate 250,381 downwards.
TTGTCCTCTGATGTTTCGCAATGGTAGTCTCTCAAATGGGAAAGGTCTAGACGCTCTTCTGGTAGAAGTTGCTTAGACCAGGACTGGAAATTGCATAGGATTGTACTTGAAATCTATAGGTTTGAGATATTTAGGCGATTCTCCACCAACAACTCTATTCACTGAAGCAACTGAAGGACGAGAAGAGAATTTGGGTGATGAGCCGCAAAATGCCACTCGAACAACTCGCAGGCTTTAACCTTTCAAGAGATCCAGAACTAGTCGGCGCCAGTATGGAAACTGAGAACCTCCATGACTTAAAGCTATTAAGCGAGCACCGACTGCTATGAGAGGTGCGCTCTTAATCTGCAATGAAATGTTAAGAAAACTGTTAGAACTCTTAGTTTAAATATTTTTTTGGGGGAATATTGAGTTTGTCATATCTTTTAATACTGTATCCCCACGGTAGCTTCTTTGTCTGTCTCAGCCTTATGCTTGGATCCAGTGCTGTTCTCTGCTAGTTATTTCTTCTCCACTAGCTCTTCTTTATGTTGTTGCTGCCGCCTTCCTGGCAAGCATGTCTGCTCCATTTTACCTTTATGTGCCCTTGTGGCCTGGCACACAGAGGCAGAAAATTTTGTTGATTGCCGCTAAGGCTTTTAGCTTCTCGACGCGCTCGAGACTTCCTTCAGCTTTGGTCTTTCGGGTATACAGCATACAGAATATCGGGTATCGGGTATATATTCTCCCCATGCGGTATCAGAGCGTACCGTAGGTCTAAGTGTGCCACACTGTGGAGCAACCGCAGCAACCTAGGCTTATCATACAAAGGTTCTATGCATCCGATAGGCTTACTGTGAGGTCTCACGGACGCTCAATGTGATATTGGTCTTCTTACTTGATGTTAAAGATTATTACTCCTCTTGTAATTATTTGAGTGCCACTGTAGTTTTCCAGCCGGCATAATGACAGCTAAGACATATGAGACCTATAAGCGCTCATTTGCTCAACTGACAGAACTTCATTTTTTATTAAAAGCAATACCAAAACACAAACAATCATAAGCTACATTGAAAAATAATGCAATTAAAAACAGCAAGCAGAAAATAGTAACAAAAATAAACAAAACTAAAGAAAATATGAAAAAAAAAAATCCCGGCATCAAGTCTCACTGGCGCCACAGCGCCCTACCAAGTGTCAAGTGATTAGTTTGCGGGAGAGCGAAAAATTCCCTACCATAGCGAAGTGCAAACTTGAATAACTAGTTAAGCCAGTGGCATGGTGACCCATGTGTGGCAAGCGCCCAGAAACAGATGTGGCTCATGGTAAATGATAGTGCTGCAAATCAGTTCATCATCGCATTTGTTTGCTCTACTCTTTACGCTCGAATTGCTGCACCGCCGTTCTTCGCCGGCAGCGTTGCATTCCATTGTAGTTTCGTTGATTTATGATATGTATTTCTAATGACAGATTGGATGTTGAGATTTTCGAAATTTTCTAAATTTGTATAGCGCGCGCCTTGTTACGTAAGACCACCAGTCACGGTTGGATGGGAAAATAAAATTCCCATGTGCAACACTTTTGTACGCCCAAGTCATTTAGTAGTACTTTGTGTGTTGCTACATGTTTTTTTTCGTACATATTTTTTGTTTTGTGTTTGTTGCAACATTATTTTGACATTTCAGCACACGCCCCATGCGTCCTATCTCGCTCCATAGCTTCCATCTGCCAAATTTATGAACATCATTTGCTGCCGGCAACAGCGAACTAAGAAAATGTTAATGACCAATTTTATTTTACGTTTGGCATATTTCTTTGTATTTTTTAAGCATTCATTTTTCTTAGTCTTTTTCTCTCTTTGTTTCCGCCCGAAATAACTAATTGTTTTTTAATTTCAACTGTCAGTTTTGGATGCGAATGCGCGTAAATATTTTTTTCTCAAGCAAAATGAAAACATACAAAAATAATTAAGAGTGAAATAAACTTAAATTCGTTTGTCGGCGCTGATGGCTTTTGAGAAATTATTTAATTTTTTATGACTCATTTGTGTGAATTTCAATATGATTGCTGATTGATGGCTAATGAATACATTAGTTGGGAGGAATATTTTGAATTTAGACATCGGATTTGGATTCATCTACTAATTGAGAATGGCCCAGTTTCATACATAAGTTGTTTCATCAACTTTAGGCTTCCCGTCTTCATATTATATTTGTTGTCATAATATCTTATTCCTCAGTCAATATGTGGTACCCTTGGATAGCCTACCGGACGTTTCAGCAACTGATGATGTGTAATCCTATTGCAAACAAGGGCTCGGGACCTATTAGTCTTTTTGATGTACCTTTTTGGCAATCATGCCTGCCTATTCGTTTTATTTTCCCAGTATTTTCCGATTCCGCAGAAATCGTACAATCACTGATAAAAATATGTGAATGGAAATGTAGAACGTCTGCCACAAAAGCGTCAGATCTGGGTGGACATCCTATGTAATTTTGAAGTTGTTATTGGTGCTTGATTTCTGCCTCAGCCACCCAATTAGCTGAAAAGTTAGACAACACAGAACATAGGGTCGCTAAATTCATCGAAACAATAATCGATCTCAAAGCTGTGAAGAGTAGATACTATAAAGTTTCTGCATACATACCAGAAATCGAAGTGACCACAGAAAATTTAAAGAAACGGTATTTCAAAGACGTCCTGAAAGACGACATCGATTTTATTAACTGCCGCATAGAACGTTTTCGTGGGGTATTGGCATGGAATGAACAACAATAAAAATTTAGCCTAGGAAAATTCACGTTTAGACAGCAAGGGAAACTGAAAATTGAATCCCGTACTCAAATGGCATCTGCAACCGAAACACTCACATATTGTCATAAAGATATATTTCCAACTAAATATTAATACTTAATTCGTATACTTGGCATATTTCCAGCCACGAATGCTAGCGCTGAAAGGTCTTTCTCTTCTTTGCGTCGCATCAAAACTTAACTCAGAACAGCGAAGATCCAGGAAAGATTGAACGGGTTGGCCCGTCCTCAATATAAATTACGACATTGAAGTAAAGCCAGAAGAAGTAATGGAAAGGTTTCTCAACATGGGCACCCACCGCATCTAAAGAATGTTTATTTACTTACTTATATGTATGTGCCTAAATGATTATATGCATCCAGAAAAAAACGTGTGTTTACTTTTTAACACAATAATTGACTACATCATTTTGGACTAGTGATACGCGAAATAGCGATTTTTCAGTATCAGTGAAAAGAGTGATAGCGATTTTTAAATAACAGTGATAAAATCACCGGTAGTGAAATATCGCTCATCACGGCCCAGTGTGCATAATTGGTTTAATGCATTCAAGCGTGGTCGTACTTCGGTCGCAGATGAACATCGATAAGGTCGTCCACTATTGGTTTGTTTCTTTTTAATAACGGGTCATGTGGCCATAGTGGCGTTAGATGCACCTCGAACGGTTAATTTTGAGTGGTACACTATAATTATTTTGGCAACAGTTTTGGACGAATTTAGGAAAAACAATGGCAAACGACAAATGGTTTTTCTTCAAGATAATGTGTGAGCTCACACATTTAATCGAATTTAAGGGTCATTTAGTCATTTAAATCACGCTAAAGTAGTATAGTGCCCCAAGATCATGAAGCAAACCACGCTCAGTACCGAGGGAATTACAAATAATTCGGCTATCCTTCGTACGCCAACCTCGATACGCATAAGTTCCAGCTTTTGTATACGCTCAATTAATTTTGATAAGAAATGTGATGTTATGATACGAACGTAACAGGACTGGTTCAAAATGTACCAAATGCCCTACACTTCTATAGAGACGGATCCAAAGTTGAAACGAGAGACGGAGTGTTCTCACATGGACTAAAACTTGAGACATTTCTTCGACTCCCCAACCACTGAAATCCATGTCAAGATTGCGTTTGCAAAGCTTATAGCGTCAAAAAGTGCTTATGCCGGAGTGGGCTTCTGTAACATCAAAAGGGATCGCTCACAATAGAGTGGGGAGAATCTACGTAGTCTATAACCAAGAATGATAGAATACAAAGATTGCGCCGATAGGGGTGCAAAAATTTTTCGTTCTGCGCATCTACGTCATAATATAAAAGTTGTTGTTGGCGATCTGTCAAATCGCATACAATTTCGACGAAAAAAAGTAAATATAGCATAAAATTTAGTTGAAAGACTAAAATAAAACAATCTGGTGGCAATTTATTGAATCGAGAAGACGGTAAATTTATTTTGTGTTTCTTTTACATTATTTATATTATTATTTTATTTCAGGTAGTGAGTAGGGCGTTCAAATAAAAATTGCATTCTATGGCCGCCGTTGCGCTGGCAAATGGAACGAGTAAGATTTCCAAATGAAATTGAAGCCACAGCAAATAGTGCATAGCTCCAAGGCTTGGAAACAAATATAGAAGCTATACGATGCCAGAAAGACTACAGAGAATCGAAGAGCGCTAACCAGGAAACAGCGTAAAAGGGCCAATTCGTTGAGCAAGGGCGTGCTCATAGCATGGTAAGTAGCATCTGCGACAATACATTACTTTTTACTAACTTCCAATGCGTACTTATTTCAGGAAATACAATGCAAACGGTGCCAACATAAAATTAAACTGCCAAGGCATAAGCAAGAAATTTTACCTGAAACTGTGACGCCTGCCCACAGCATCAAATAAGGATATCGTTCCAATGAAACCCAATATTAACGACGTATTTTGACGACGATGAACTCTTTGCGAACGCTCCGGGTTTTCATCACCGGGCTTGTAAATTGATGGCACGGAGCCTCGTTTCAACAATCTTCTTTTTGCATAACCTTAGAAATGTTTTAAACACTTTCATTAATATAAACACAATAAACGAAATAAATAAACATCCTACCCATTTCAAACTGCAGACTATTTTCAAAATCTTCACTTGCAAAGTGATGCATGCAAATATAGCAAGTTTTAAATTGGAAATCCTTGCTTTGCCGGCAGAACTGGATCCACTTTTTCCTAAGTTCTGGATCTGAAGGAAAAGTAAACAAACTGCACTCTGCCGCCGTTTTTCCACATTTCGCAACTGCGCACTTCATTTTACAACGTTTTTATTTTATAACTTAAACAAAAATATCACAAATCAATACGTTTTCCTCGCAAACCAATACGTTTCCCTCGCAAACCAATACTCTTCTCACCAAAAATTTTATATTATGACGTCAACACTCGAACAGCTGATTTGTAAACAAGAGTAACGGACCTGCGCAAAGCGCAATCTCTTTATTCTATCATTCTTGGTCTATAACCACTTCAACCTAACCTAAATTCATACCCAAAGCATAATTTTCCTCCGAGTTGGCGGGTTTTGTCATTGTTGTAGATTTAGGTGAAATATTTTAGAATTGGTCAATGATTTAAGTGTCTCACTACGGATTTCACACAACTTAAAGCTTAGCCGTTAGTACATGGTCCGAAAGAAAATATAATGAAGGTGGAGTGTATTTTCTACATTGAAAAAATTGAAACGTTTTTCTTCGTTATTATACCCGAGCGCACTTGTGCACAAGGGTATATTAATTTTGTTCACATAACGGTTGTTTGTAACAGCCAAAACGAATCGAGATAGATATAGACAAATGTATACATAAATGATCAGGATGAAAAAAGAAATCGATTAAGCCATGTCTGTCTGTCCGTCCGTCTGTCCGTCTGTCCGTCCGTCCGTGTACACGATAACTCGAGCAAAAATTGAGATATCTCAACGAAATTTGGTATGTAGGTTTCCCTTAATCCAAGGTAGGTTGGTATTGAAAATGGGCGAAATCGGACTGTAACCACGCCCACTTCCTGTATAACGGTAACTACTGAAGATAATTCACTCAAAATTTATATTTACAATAACTTCTAGACGAAAAATAAAAGTATTATAAATTTTTGGAAAATGGGTGTAGCCACGCCCACTTATGGTTACATGTGAATATCTTGGTAACCGCTGCACCAATTTCNCGCCCACTTATGATCACATATATGTATATCGGTAACCGTTCTACCAATTTGTACCAAACTCGGTATTTTTTATTGTCCTTGCCACATAAAAGAAAAACGTTGAAAATTATTGGAATGGGATTAAAATTACGGCCGCTTTTCATATAACGGTAAATTTCAGAAATGCTTGAAACTTCAATAATTCGAAATTTAAGGACGCTAATTTACTCAAAATTGATACACCCCGGCTTACCATCTAGCGGTAGCTTTCGGAAAGGTGAAAAACATATATTTAATACGTGCGCCGGGTATTTAACGTTCGGCTCCGCCCGAACTTAGACTTTCTTACTTGTTTTTTTGGTATTTTTGTTTTTAGTTAGCCTTTAGAGCTCAACTTAAATAAATAGGAAAATTTCCCAACACACTACTTACCCAATATTAGTTGTGCCAACAAAAGCGACAGCTGTCACCTTCCATATCGATAGAGCTGTCACAAGTCACGTGATTGTGTCAGAAAAATAGTCAACTCAATTTCTCTTTGCACACTTAATTTGTCTTCGCTTATGGCTTCGCTATTGTTTTTCTCTCTGCTAGAAAATTGCCTACTTTTTGGTACTCTTCTTCTTCTTCTTGTTCTTCGTTTTGAAGCACTCACACATTCACGGCAATTTCTTTCCGCTCATGCTTTACCAAGTCAAAACGATAAACGTTATTTTGACAGCTTTATCTGTCAAAGCATTTATTTGTTCAAACACTAACGTTCGCCGGCTGGCTGACAGGCTCACAGGCATGTTTTTATCCTTTAGTACTAACACTAGTGAATAATGGGAATGTGGCAGAAAATACAGACACACAATTGTTTGTATGTATGTGCATGTATTTGAGTGCTTCACTGGCCTTCAATACTAAATCAAATGCGATAATCATGTGATGATGAGGATGCGAAATCCAACCAATCCTCCATCGGATTTACCAACCAACTAGAAAAGCTGTGGAAAATGGCTGGCATTGAAAATGTGCTCGTGGGAGTGTGTGTGTGTGTGTGTGTGCGTGGGTGCAAGCGTGTTTGTCCGCTGCGTTGTGACTACATGTTCGGGCGCCTGTTGGTATGCTTCGCATATCAAAACACCAAAAATGACGACGTTACAAAAGTCAAATTAGGCCAATTTGTAACAGTCGTAGCAACAGACAGACAGACATTATTCCGGGAATCAAATAAACATACTGCACAGACGCTTGCATTACAGAAATACTTATGTACTTGTATATATATACGTACATACTTACATACAAAAACAGTCATTGATGTTCGTTTCACTGTAGTTGTGATTTTTTCGCTGCCTTCTTGTTGTTATTATTGTCTGTCGACTGAACGACTGTGGGGCGATTGAAGAGGGTGCTTTCATTGTTTGCTTTTAGGTTAGGTCAATAGCAATGCTCTATGTAACTATGTCTATATGTTTGTAAAAATGTACATAACACTCAATGTGTGGAAACTCGAAGGAGGGTGTCAGGCGTGTGAACACCGAAGGAAGCACAAAAAATTGCAAGCAAATGAGTTAGTCGGTATGGGGAAGTGTTGTGTTGTTGTTGTTGTTATCCTTGTCGGCGCTAATAGCATCGAGTCAACCAGCTGGACAAACAGTTGTGCTTTGACATTGGCCTCTCTGGCGGTTGGTCTCGTGTGTGCTTGGCTTCTACGGGGGGGTTGTCTACTTTTTTTTTCGCTATGCCTGTTTGTTGATTGAGCCCAGACACGCGCGATTAATTACCGCGTAGATGTGTGAAAATCAATATTAAATCAAATAGCTCAATAGCTTCATAGGTTTTTGGAACTATTGAAAGGGATATCATGCTTGAAAATAATAAATTATTATTATTTATCTATTTAAACAAAAGCAAAATGAATAGTCGATATTCGATGAAAAAAGCCGAGATTTATTGCGTGACATATTAAGTGTATACGTTGCAGTTCTCGCGAGCCTTAAGGCAATTCAAGTCGTGGTCAATATTCGGCGTTTGATATTTTTGGTTTTTTTTTGTCTAGGTCATAACTATCTCGGTACCTAAACAAGGCAAATAAGGCTAACCCTGTTCCTGGTTGCAATGAGTGTTAAGACCTAAAGGCGATCCCATATTAGCGTTGACATTAGCCAGTTGGTTGCTCCACTCTCACAGGCATGAAACTCAGCTTGAAATGCAGAGTTAACTTGCTCCATTCTATGTAGTAAAGAAGAGTCTTCCTGGTTGTAAACCATAGACTGAAGCCCAATTCCATGGTCAGACTAAGAGGAATCCCCGTACAAAAGGTGGTTGTCATTCCCAGTGGAGTTTCTTGGAACAGCTTTATCTAAATAGAGTCAATCCCATATAGCTTCAAAGACAACTCGCGTATATTTGACTTGGGCACATAGCTCTTTTCTCCTTGAGGAATTTGCTCCAACGTATTAGTACTTTTCCTTTTCGAGGGGTAAGTAACTATGTCATTCTTCTTAGGGCCAACTTCCAACTCGTTTTGACTACACCATTTGGCGACTATTTTCAGCGTACTCTGCAAAAGACTCGAGATGATATCTTCAGACTTACCCTTGATCATGATGACAATGTCATTTGAACATCGCGTGCTTGATATTAAAGAGGCAGACTAGCTCATCCATTACAATACACCATCATGTATGGGAAAGCACTCCCTATGCGGGCATCGTTTTAATACCGAGTAACGTACTCTTCTCTATCCCAGAGTCGAAGTTATGTTGCGGGATTCAAGGACGCTTACTATCTACCGGATTGTGGTAACGTCTACTCCTTTGTATAATATCTATTATAAAGTGTTCCGTGTTATCGAAGCCAACCCGCTATGTCAAGGAAACTACCTATATCCACCTCTTTGTTCTCCAAGGAGGTTTTAACTTTTCGTGTGAGATTCTGAAATGTTTAGCCTTCCTGGAAGATAGACATATTAATTTTCAAGCAAGGGATGTATGCTAAGAAACCCGTCTCTCACCTGCCAATCTATCGATCATTTTAGTATTTATATTTATAATTAGAAAGGCGGATTTGGCGGTATGCTTTAATTGGTCTATCAGCCCTTTCATTGTCATCAAATCACTCCTAACCTGGAGCCCACAATAATCTAGATTCTAGATTAGATAAATTTTAGCACTTGCTGCTCCTCGAGAAGTAGTGCAGTAGCATAATCCAGTTTGCGAAAAGCTGCTCAAATAGTATACAAAATTTTCAAATAACCGAAACCAAGTTGTCTTTGAGCTCTGGGCTGCGTTCAAACTCCGCGTCGCTGAGGATGGATGACAAGATTCTCACGTTTCAATGAGGGCATACCGCCGAATCCTTTACAAGTTGTTCCTTTACGTTAAGAATATGTCAGCAAGCTTAACTTTGGTATTCAAATAGATCTTTAATATTGAAATTGTTCTTATGTTACTTTATGCCTCTGCGAAGACAAATGTAAGTAAAGGTGTTGGTATTAACAATCTTGGTAAATTTTCGCCCCGATTGCGATAATGCAAATCATTATTTTGTGCAAACTTAAATTACCGATCTATTTATTACTCTATTTGGTGAGCCGTTAAAAATCTACCTACAATGAAGCACAGTTAAGTAACCCCATAATTTTAGCTACCGTTTTCCCTTCCTTTAATATCATTACCCAATCTTATGGCCTATCATTAATTAAGCGTTTCGGCATATTCTTGCCTAGACAATCACTTCACCACGAAAGGGTTCAACCGCGCCCACTGCTACACACCCAAATTCCCAAACGCACTTTCCACTCAAACAATCAACTACCTACGAGTAAAAGGATTGCCCATTTTGCCACATTCGTTTCGCTTTTATTTCGGCTTTATTATTATTATTTCTGCTGTAGCTTTTGTTGCCTTTGTTCATTTATACGCCTTTTCTGTGTTGTTGTTTTTTTTTCTATATTCTTGTAATGAGTCTACAAAATAAATTACGCTAAAGTCACGCGTAAATTGTTGTTGTTGCTATCCACAGTAGCTACTGGTATTTACTTGTGTGGGCGTCTCATTTGCCAATGAAAGCGTTAAATTAGTTGATGAAATGGCCTTTTCGTGTAGTTAATACACAAATAATTTGATTATTTGCTTAAACGTTTTGTTGAGCTGCTGATAAGATCGACAAGCGTTGGAAAAAAGAAAAATGTGGTTAACGCTCTTTGGTTGAGGCGTTGAAATTGAATGAGTGCCTGCGAGAATTGTCTCCGTTGGGATGTGCACACTTGGTTAGATAATGAAAAGGATTGTGGGAATTTTTGTGTTGTTTCTTAAAGCTTTAGGCAACAATTTTTTTTTATATGTCGAAGGACCAGGAATCGAACCTGCCCATGTCTTTATCATGGCCCAGCACACCATAAACTTTCACACACATTTGTCCTTGATTACGACACACTTTTTCGCAGCAATCAGTACGCTTTTAACAAGCATAGAGATTTTCTACCAAAATCAAATTTACATACAACAATTTATAAAAAAAAGAAAGTATTGAAATCAATTTCACTTAACCAAAGCAAAAAACGAGTAAAAAAAAACTTACCCAAGGGAGCGCCACTCGCACATGCAACAGCGGACTTGCAGCAGTCGTTTTCCCATGGCATCACAAACGAGAATGGCTGTTGCTTTGTGTAGCCAGCGGGCAGGACCACAATGGCAATAACCGAAATACACAATTCGCAGGATTTGACAGAAGCGATGGTGAGTAGTTGAAATTTGAATGTGGCTGGATGTGGGTGTATGAGTGTGTTTGGGAGTTAAAAGAGTTGTTGTACGCGCGTATACTTGATTGGATGGTAAGTTGGTATGGGCCAAATTGTGAGACAGTGCTCTCGATTACACTGGGGGCTTTTGGAGTTTTGACGAAGCTGTGGCAGTTGTGTGTGTTTAAGGATTTTTTGTTTAATTTCTTTTGAAATATTTTTTTACACATCTAGCTTATTCTATATATGGACGCTTAAAAGTAAGAAATGGTTTTAAATTTTTAATGATTTAGAAACTTTGAATATCTTAGTTGCAAATGATGGTCTTTTAAAAAACGAAATTCAGTTTGAGGTCAAATAAAAACTGAAAAAAAAAACATTTTATTTTATTGTTTCAAAAGTGTTGGAACTAAGAGTCTGACGAGTGTGAACTAAAAGTGGGCAGCGTAGTAAACACATACGCCATGTAACCTTTCACAAGTTTAATTTTTAAAATTTAACAGCGATTGTCTAAATTTCAAAGAAGAAACATTTTTCAGCGTGAGTTTTATGTGCACAGTTTTTAAGTGACCAAAAATATATGTCCAGTTTTTATATGATAAAAAAATAAGTCGAGTTCCAGCGATTTTCGAATTATGAAAATTAATCTCCAATTTTAAAGTAGAAAATTTATTATAGTTTAATAAAATACGCAAAAATTATGTCCAATTTTAAACTAAACAAATTTTGTGTTCAGTTTTGAAATTAATGTGCAGACTTTAAGTGGCCATGAATTTATGTCCAGTTTTAAATGACCATAATTTATGTCTAATCTTAAAATAACCAACAAATTTTTTTTACAAAAATTTTTGTTCGTGTTTCAAATTACAAAAAAAAAATGTTATCCGTATTTTTAACTGTCCAACATTTATTTTAAATTTTTTAGTACCAACTACAAATTATGTTCAATCTTAAATTACAAAAAATTGACAAAGTCTGTATGATAGTTTTTAAATTACCATTAATTTATGTGCAGTTTTTTAATTATAACAGACTTTAGTTCGCTATTCAAACTATCCAAAACGTATCTCAAGCTATTAAGTTAAAGGGCATAAATTAAGAATTTATGGGAATTTATAAAACTACCAAAAATTTTTGCCCAATTTTAAATTACCAAAAACGCATGTCCAACGGAAAATGCACTGCCAGATTTATGTTCAGGAGTTAAGTGGTCAAAATTAATGCCCAATTTCTGAGTTACCAAAAATTTATTTCAGGGTTTCAAATCACCCAAAAATTATCAAGAATTTATAGAAATCAAATCAAATCATAACTGATGTCTAAATTTTACTTACCAAAAAAATATGTCCAGTTTTGATAAATTTTGAATGGCTAAAAATTTATATCCAGGTTATAAATGAACAAATTTTATGTTCCGTTTTTAATCAACAAAAAACCTCTGCCTTGTTTTAGGTTTTTAAAATAGTTATGTCCATTTTTTAGGTTACCTTAAATGTATGTCCGATTTTCAAATGAACCAAAATTGTTCTCAAGTTTTTATGTTAAGAGCTTATGCTAAGAATTTATGTCCAATTTTTAAACGGTCAAAATTTATGTACAGCTTTTAAATGATCGAAAATATATCTCCAGATTTTAATTTACCAAAATGTGTGTCCAAACCCTTATGTCCAAATTTGTATAGCCAAAAATTACCAACAATTATATGCAGTTTCTAAATGTTATAAATAAAGAAATTATTTTCTTGCTGGTATTTCTTGCTCAACATTACTTATTTCACATATGGGGTTTTTTACTAAGTATGTCTTTCTGTTTGCTTGTATGTATTTTCTTCGCTTCTTTTTTTGTTTTGATTCTCACATTTCCACTTTACTTTTCCATCTCACATTTGCACTGCAGCACAAATGCATTTGCACCCACTTCATTTGCCGTAGGCAGCTCTTATCGTTACCCGTTCATCGCAACACCTTCCCAATTTGCGCACACTTTGCACTGCAGGCTTGTCCTGAATTTTCTCTCAATGCCGGCTTTTTACCTGCACGATTACTAAATACAGCTTTTTTTCGCTCCTTAGCTGCTGAAAAAGTGCCACTACTTATATTTGTATTGAAATTCACTTGGTGAAATGTTCACTTTAAATCGTTTTATCCCCATTTGGCTGCACCGTTACACTCCTCGGCACACTCGCACACTCGCACACTCGAACACACCACTCACAGCCGCTTTTAGTTGCTTGCTTTTTGCGCCACAAATGTGTTGAAACTTCATTGTTTCGATTGCAAAGCGTTTTTCGTTTCGCACATTTGCACGAAGGCCTTGTTGTGTTCTTAAGCTCGGAACACTTTGACGACAGCAAGCGACAAGCAGCATCTGTCAAATTTTAAATACACACGTTCTTACGGACACAATTATTTTGACGACAGCACGACATCTTGGCTGCAGGACTGCAATTGTCGACGTCGCCAAATTAAATCTATTTCTAATTTTGCCGGCGACAATGAGTAGATGTAGTGCTGCAAAATTAAATTGTCGCAAAATTAATCACATATTCTTGATTGTTCATGTTTTTCTTATTTACTTAAATAAAAATACACAATTTGTGAAATAAATATACCAAAATGTCAAACTTTAAAATCGGCTGTTTGCTATGTCGCTGAGGTCTTCAAAATGTTTAAGAAGCTGGCTTCAAGGCGACATTTGTCGACAAAATGATGTCGCTGTCGTTACGTCGTGAAGTTGCAGTCGTCAAAGTGTTCCGAGCTTGATTCTCTTTTTCGTAGTTTTGTTTTTTTTTTGCACTTGTGCCTCCTTTACCGTTATACTGTTAAGTATTGCATTTTGCCACGCTCCTGTAACGCTATTCAAACTGTTTTTTTTTTTTTTTTAGAGTGCACTCAAGTGGGGGGCTCAACTGTCACATTTGCTGCTTCGGTTTCTTCTGCTTTTTGATATTTGATTTGTTTTGTTGCTGGTGTTGTTGTTATTTTTCTTTCACATAGTGTTAGATTCATTTGTGCTTTGCTTGCTCTGCTATGTGTCGCCTGTCATTTCGTGTTTACTTTGCTGTCGTTTAACGTTATTCTTTGTCTTATTGTTGGTGTTTCCGGCTTTTAATTCTATTTAAATATTTTGTTGTTGTTGCTGTTGCTGTTGCTGTTAAAGCCAGTTGTTTATGCATTCACACGTTCAAGCACAATTCAATTGTCACTCAAGTCTTTGTTTACATTCGTTTGACAATTCGTCAAGTTGGCGCGTTGCATCTGTTTGGAGTGTGTATGGCAGAGGCTTGGGATATGTGGAAGCTGGGATAAGAAAAGTGAAAAGGGTTCCTTAAAATCTTTAGAAATGGTCGTACTACAAATTGCACAGCTTTATAAATGTACTTTCAGTTTTATTTACATTTTTTTTGGTAACCTCTGACCGGTCCTTTTGTGATTGGCACTAAAAGCATTTGATGTAAATTTAGAACCTCCACAGGCTTTTAACTTCTAGGGTTACAAAAAAAAGCCTTTTAACGATAACTCTCACCTAGTTTGAAGGAAAGTTTGAGAGAACAAGCTGGCAAAAATCGCAGACCTTTCCAACACAGCGTTCCCATTTATTAGGGTGATATCGTTTTAAGAGTATCCTTCTCGTTCCCTCTCGTCAAGGCTTGGCTATCAAATACATAGGAGAGATTCATGCCTGTTACCCTTACTGAAGTCACACACTGAGAAGTGTGTCTGTTGTTTCTTTAACGGCAGCCACTTCTGTCTGAACCACGCTATCGCAGTCCGGAACCCTAGACTTTGTGTTTATAGAGAACTCGTGGCGTCCACTAGTGACGGCGGTTTAGCTGCTTAACTAGTGTAGCTCTCTCAAGCAATTTATACCAAACGAGAACTCTAAAAACCATATCAGGCTTAATTATAGAGTCGTAGGCCCGAAAGATTACTTACGGCTCCCCTGCAGGAATATTAAGTATCTGATCCCTTAGTCATTACGTCCAGGTTCAAATACTTAACTCTGTTAGAAACTTTCCGGTGAGCAGCTCCAGTTGCGTGGCAATGGGGATCTTGTACTTTCTAGTGAATAATGCCAGCTCGGTTTTACCAGAATTAGGCTGCAAGGCCGCTGTTTGCCGCACATTTAGTAATAAAGCTTTGATAACCTTGAGTAGGATTGTATAAAACGGCCAAAAATTTACCCTTAACCATAAATGAACTCTGTGTAGGCAGTCACCAAGCTCTATTAGGGTTTCCTTTCGTGAGTAATTTAAGGATTAATAAAAATCTGACGAAGTACGCCACGCCCTTCGTTGGTTTCATTGCTGCCCCCAGCGCATGACTGCATTCGCATTGCAAGGAAGTTAGAAATTGCTGCCATCTGCCAGTCCTTATAGGCGTTTCAGCCTGATATGGCATGAATGAATAATAATATTTGAGGAGTTTTTATTTGATATACAGCGACATAAAATCCTGAACCGACCATCCATGCACCCTGCAACTTCCAAGTCCCTGAACCATGGTTCCCGGATTAAGGATTCATGGATGTATTTTTTCCCTCGGGAAATCAGCAGTGACAGAATTACCGAAGCGGAGTGGGGTGGCGCCACCAGGGTGTTGTTCACTCACGCCTTCTCTGGATTGTGGTCGTAAACGACCTACTAGAGGAGTTAGTGAGCAGGGAGTGCCGGGTGCTGCCCTCATTGGAATCAGTGGTGTGCTTAGGACCACTCGCACTCTGGCCCTTAACGTTATGCGGAAAAATCGGCTGCAGCAAGGGCGGCGGTCAGACTTCGGTGTACTAGCTGCATGCCGGTCTCGGGTCTGGTTACTCTAGTATTCTCGGTGGCTTCGATTTTCTTCCAGGTAACACGGCTCACTGCGAGCCTAGCTTGGAACCAGGTGGCTCTTTCTCAACGCATATACCACGTAGGGATGAGTGGATGCAGGGCGGTGGATAGCAGGAAGCACCGTAGAACTTTAACACGGATTGGCCGAAGCTAGGTGGAAGAGTCGGCGGAAGGGGTTACTCCATGGAGCTCTCCATCAACATTAAATTTAGGCTTCCAGATCGCTGTAGTGTGTTTCTGGATGAGCTTGCTGCTATTAATGAAGCAGTCGATTGTCTGCTGTTAGGTGCGATGGCAGTAACGGAGGTTACCATCTACTCAGACAGCCAGGCGGCAAACAGAGCCCTGGTATCTACGCTTGTTGGGGAATGCCTTAATTTGCTTTCTGTAGCGTCGGAATATTGCTTTGTTATCCTTTTCTGGGTGCCAGGCAGTAGGAAACTGCGCGGCTGATGAACTGGCCAGAGGCGTCATCCTTAGGGAATTATCGCCAAGAAAAGATATTCTGGTAGTTCCCTTTACTACTTCTGGACTTCTCTTGGAAGATGGGCCTCGGGTCTACTCTACGAACGCCGGCGGGAAACCAGAGTATGTGCCATGGCGTGGTCTTCCTGGCCGAGGGTAGACAGGTTGCGGTCTAGGGATCTCCTTAGGCTAGCGAACTCGGATATCTCGATTCAGTGTGATAAAATATCTTAATGGATCTTTGTTGCAGCTGTATGGAGGACGACAAGGTAGAGTCATCTCAGAATTTCCTCCTAGACTGCCCAGTTTTTGCTAGATTTCGGCTAAGGCCTTTGGATTCATATTGTCTGACAAAGCCGGAGGAGTTCTCGGGGGTTAAGGTTGGCCGCCTGCAAAGCTTCGTTCTCGGAACTCAGCAACTATCGCTCTTGCGGTCTAAGACAGCCACCTAAACCTAATCTAACAAAACCTAACCCTTGGGAAGACAGAAATTTGTCCGAGTTGGTCTTAGCATGCTTGGTTTTAGCCTCGACTACCCTAATCATTCTAGTACGCTCATGATTTTCTCGGAAATAGTGTCCTCTATCGATTCATAAAGACCAGTAATTGGCTTCTGTTTGTGGGGTCGGCTTTAGGAATCGGTTCATTTGTATGAAAGATCCAAGGGACAAAATGATGATAACCCTACTTAAGGGCTCTAAATACTCGCTGTTATTCACAGCAGGTAAGATAAGACCCCATTGGTCGCATTTTTTCATGCTGCTTTCCGCTTTGCTATTGTCAAATGAGTCCCATGGATCTTCCCGCCCGCACCACTAGTTTAGTGTGGTTTTTAGTTTTTGCTTTCCGGCTAATCCTTTCTCTGTTCCCGCGAATATGGTATCAACGCCTCGCCTTCTGTAAACGCCAAAGTAGTCGGTTTTATAGAACCGACAGCCAACCTTTTCCGCAAGTGGGTGGCCGTCGGTATGGGCATTGAATCATTTAGCCAGTAGCTAGATCTTCAGATGTTACACTGTACGCAGTAGACTTCTTAGTCACGCGATGGGATGGATTTGATGATATGTTTCGATGCAGCTAAGTAGACGCTGTGAGACACTGAAGACCATCTCTGGGTGAATTTTTCATGAAATTTTCTCTTAAGAGGGGTGGAACCATGCAAATTTGGTCTCTAAATTGCACGCCTTTCCCCCATAATGACGTCGCAAAAATAATTATTGAAAGGTCTTTTACTTGGATGCTTGGTTTCTTTTCAAATTAACTACATAAATTCATAAATATCCAAAATGCATCGCAGCAAAAAAACCTTCGCTACATGTTGCATGAGCGTGAGAAATGTTGCTGCAGCACTCAATCGAGTCTCCCCCACACGCACGCACGTACAACACACAAAACATTGCATTTATTCGATTGAATACAAAAGACTGCCACGTGCTGTTGCGACAACAAACAAATAATATGTTGCATGCCACACCAAATTTACGATAATAACGAGCCCTGATACAAACAGAGCGCGCATGTTGCCGGCTGTGCGACGTTGCCAGGCGAGAGTGAAAATGCGCAAGGTGGAGTGCGTGGGGCACTCTCTCGCTCCCGATTGCAATGTTTTGAAAATTTGTTTGTGCTTCCAAGTCACATGTGTTTGTGTGCGTGTGTGTAGGCGATGCGTGTGTTCAGTGCAGGAAAATACTTCACTGCTTGCATTGGCAAACGAATGCCAACCGACCAAGAAACAAAACGAAGCAACTCAACAGCATGCCTTCGCTGGTCTAGCCGTTGTGCCACAGCAATTCAGTAGGAAATTCAACTTCGACGGAAACGGAACCAAACGGAACGTGAAATGCAAAATGTGAAGTGAGTGAAAGAAATGTACTGTTATTGTACTAAGTGATGGTAGTGGTTTCGGTTGTGTATGTGCGGCAGCAGCAATGGATGTGCGAAGATATTTGGGGCGGTGGAGTGCGTGTTTTAGCCGCTGGCAATAAATAAATTCCATTATGAGTGAATGTAATTAAAGTTGTTTAGTAGAAAAAAAAGAAGTGATTTTACGGAACTGTAAAAGTGTGGGTAGGGGGAAAAATTGAAAATTAAAAAAAAACAAAATTATCGTCAATTTGGTCTGCCTATGATTGCTCCAAATAAAAAATATCATAAAAATAATAACAAGTACACATATTTCTAGTAAAATTAAAGAAGAAAATGCTTCAACATAACTAACCGTTCAGACAAAAGTGACAAACAAATAAGAAATAAAAACAAGAATTAGTTAATTTTATAGTCAGTCCCAGACTAATGGATTGAAAAATTTAAGGACTTCGGTTGCAATCAGTCTGAATTGATTCAGATAAAATTTGTGCAAAATCCGATGAATAAAATTTGGCTTACACATATAAAAAATATATGCTTTAAAGAAATATTTGAAAGTAAAGTTAGATTAAATAATCTTGCAGTTTTAAACTTCGTGCATTATCAAAGTGGATTAGTAATATATGAAGGTGATTTTTTTATGAGAATAAAGTAAACAAAAATTATAAACTTCGATTTTGACAACCTCGATTTGCTCATCAGCAGCCAACATTCGAGACAACTAGACTGGAATAGCTTCAAGTCACAAAACGCACAAGAAATGGATAAAAGGTGGGATGCAAAAAAAATAATAATAATAATCTGAAGAAAAGAATTTCACAAGTTTTTTTGATAGATAATAATGCATTTATTTACAGACTAAATTTTATAAACTTTATGTAATTAATAATAATACCAAAAATAGGCTTAATTTGTATGGGCTTTACTAATGTGAATTCACCCCACTACTTAAATACATACATTTCTTGTTTTTTTTTGACAATTGTTGTTATAATTCTATACTTCAATCTACAAAAAAGTCTCTTTATGAACAAAACATCACTTATCCAAGTGAAGTTAAATGTGAGAAGCATTTGCTGCGCCAATAATACTATACCAAAATAGCTTCCCCAAAATATGCAACACACATCGGACTATTTGTGTAATAAACCGGTTAAAAATCAGAACTATCAACTTTGATAAGTGTCTTTAAGCATTTTACTTCTCACGCTAATAACCGAGCTATTTTTGGCAGTAGGGTGGTCCCAAAATATATGCGGTGGAGTAAAAAGTTTAAAATGTTAAGCTCTCCCCGACAATTTTTTTTTTAAACAAAAAAAAGATATTTAGAACTGCCTCAAAGCCCATGAAGTCTTGATATACTTTTCTTAAAACTTTTCGATCAGAAAGGAATACCCAATTGTTTATTTAACAATTTTTTAATATGAACTATTTTTTATAGGTCTCCAAAAAACCCCAAGAAGTACAATGAGGGACCCATACAAAATTATTAGCATTCAAAAATGGTAAAGTTAATACTTGGGTATTATTATTGGAAGTATTCTGAAGAGGAACAGAGTTTTCCATTGCTACAAAAAAGTGTGGTTTCTTAATTTAAAATACATGGAAAGCTTCATGTGCTTTTCGGCAGTTGTAAATGTAATTTTTTTAACAACAAAATACGGGTATTCTTTTTTTCCATTTACAAAAGTCCTAGGGATGAGTGCTTACCATTTAAAATTCGTATTTTTTTGGACCACCCCAATGGGTAGCCATACAAGTCCCCATTTAAACTTGATCTTTGACGTATATCAAAGAGAATATAGTCCCTTTTAACCGACTTCCAAAAAAGGAGGAGGTTGTCAGTTCATCAGAAATTTTTTTTATGTATGTTACCGTGTAATTTTGTACCGATTCCGATAATTGTTTTTGCATCGGAAAGGTAGTGTCTCAGAGGTGGTCCCATACTAATTTGGTTTAGATCCATATATATATTTTTATATGAGAACTGAAGTCGGTTTTGTTTTTTGCTTAAAAATTACTTGGTATGATAAATTTTTTATTTTATTTTCTGTGTTTTAAATCGTTGCATTTGTTTCCTTCTATATTAGGTTTTCTTTGTGGACTAATTTTAAAGAAACTTCTAGGCATGAAAGAAGAAATTGTGCACTATAATTTTAAAACATATTTTCGTGACTTGCCTTGGTTGTTTTTTTTCGTTTCAATACTTCATATGAAGCTCTTTGGGAAATTTATTTTAGCAAAAATTTCAAAAAACATAAAGTTTGTGTACCTGTTGAGCCTTGCCGGGCAATCTTTTTTCCATAGGGATATACTACATTGGATCCTTGACTACAAACTTCTGTTGAAAAACTATCCCTATACGTCCTTCTTCCTTTGTTGTTTAAAGTCATAGTGTATGATAAGTATTCAAGGTCTTGTTGTAAAGAGAGTCGATGCTGAAATAATAAAAAAAGCTCCGTACAATTTGGTTGGTTAGTGGTAGTGTTGCCTGTTCATTGGCCCAGCATCCAGGTAGTGACGCAAGCACCACTCCGCTGGCTCGGCCATGTCGTGCGAATGAAGGCAAACGCTCCAGTCCAGAAAGTATTTAAAGCGGGTCGCAATGCTGGCAACAAGAGAAAGAAGAAGGCATTAGAAAGACTAGAGGGAGAAGGACTTGACTTCACTTGGCGTTTCCAATTGGCGTCAGTTGGCACAGAAGAGAAACGATTGGCCTGATTTGTGGGACTCGACTAGGCGGTTACGGACGCCAATCAAGAAGAATAACCAGATATACATAAATAACTATTTCAAGATGTATATTGCCCTACATACTTAGTTGAATCTAAACTTTTACCTTTCAAGTAAATATTATTTAACAAACTCCCTTATTTTCTGTAAAACAAAGTAGTCCAATCCAATCCCTAGTCTGTGAGTGCATCAAAGGAAGACCATTTCCTGAGAGCGCCGTCCCCCCCGTGGTGATGTTAAGCATGACTAGAAAAATCCAGGATAGAAGATATTGCAGTCTACTTACTCATGCGGGGGGCAAAACACACAACTACTTAGTAAATAGCATACAAAAAAAAAAATAAAAAAAAATGTATCCTTCTGTGAGCTCAGTGGTATCACACACAGCACGCCATTGCCGGTTGGTGACAAAGCTTTTAACAGCCTTCAATCTGAACTAAGGGAATATGCGGAACATGCGGAAATCACGCAGTTCGCTTTGTTTGTAAATTTTTTTAGTACTCTTTCACTACTTTTATATAAATCGACTACTACAATGATTTTTATTCCATTTTGTCTTTTACTATTTTCTATTCTTTCTTCTACTTTGATTTGATTTGGTCTTTGCTGTAATTGCAGTTGTCATTCACCTTGCCGTTTTGTTGACTAAAGGACTCACAATTCACTATCCATCCATATGGCCTGTTTAGGCGTAATTAATTTCGTTGTCATGGCGGCGCACGTAATCCTTAGACACTTTTGTGTATGCACGTGTGTACTGATGTACACATACATATTTGTGTGTGAATGAATATTAGTAGCACAAGTCAAAGCAAAACTATATGTAAACAACAATATGTACAACTTTGTTAGTGAGGCTTTCGAGCTATAACCAGCGAACTGCTAGCGGTAAAATTGAATTGCCCAAGTCTAAACGTCCACTGCGCTCTACTGGTCTTTTACAGATAAATATATGAACAAGAGCTTGTTGGCGTATTGTCACTTGGGTGGGCGTCTATGTGCAAAGTTTTAACATATCAACCGATTCTTGTCCATAGGAATGTATATACGTACATTAGGGTGTCCCTCAACTTAATATTCCAGCCGACTTCTAAGTTTTCCATTAATTTTATATGGAAAAAATATTGTTTTTTCTAGAAATGCTATAAAATTGTTAAAAATAAAGACTGTTTGATAGAATAAATGTATTTGACTTTGAAATTTAAAAGAAAAAAAAATATTTTGATAAAAATGTAACTTAAAAATTTTGCCAACTATTTTTTCATAAGCGATTATCGCATCTCTTATATACAAACATTTGTTTTTAGCGTGTAGTCTCTGAATAAAAAATTTTTTATTCGATCAAAAAAAAAATAATTTTTAAAAATTGTACAGCAATTCTAGGAAAAAAATCTATTTTCCCCATATAAAATATATGGATTTTGAGCCCCGGAAGCACGGTTTAATATTAACCGATTTCAAAAAAAAAGAAAAATTGGGTCTCCTTATTTTCCATCTAAATATGTATGTATCTACGATGTCCATACACACTCGTACATATATAAATCTGTATCAACATATAGTGTATGTATATGAAAATGTTAAAATCGTTTGTTTGGCAGGCAAAAACTCGAAAACGGCTTGACCGATTTGAGCAATCCGTTTGTTCGCTATAAATTCCGCATGATTTACAAACATATGTAAAAAAATTGTGTGCCCTCACCTGCTTTAAAATTTTTGATTAATTAGATTGATAAAATATATTACAATTTAGGTATGAAACTAGTGAGGTTTTGAGAAAGCGTAATTTGGAAAATATTTTTTAAAAGAGCTGCCACATGTTTCAAAAATTTAATCCAATTAAAGGTAAATAACATATTATTACACCATAACATTATATTACACTATAGGTACCAGACTAAAAGGGCTTGATAAAACTTTATTTCCAAAAATTTTTGCATATTGTTGCCACCTGTTCGAAAAATTTAATTTAATTCAATTCATAGTCTAAATGAAATGCTACAATGTGTGTATGAAAATTAAGTGGCTTAGGAAGGCTTAATGTGCAAACAAAATTTAAAGAGGGCTGTTTGAAAAGTTTAATTCAATTAAATTGTTTAGATAAATGAAATCTTACAATTTCGGTATCCAACGAAAGGTATTTACGAAATCTTTGGTTAAAAAAAACATTTTTCAATAGTGTTGTCTCTCACCGATTTAAAAAGTTAAAACTAACAAGTAAGAAAGTCTAAGTTCGGGCGGAGCCGAACATTAAATACCCGGCGCACGTATTAAATATATGTTTTTCACCTTACCGAAAGCTACGGCTACATGGTAAGCCGGAGCGTATCAATNTTTCGTATGTTATACCAAGGTTAACAACTGCGCCAAATTTGGAAGAAATTGGTGCAGCGGTTACCAAGATATACACATGTAACCATAAGTGGGCGTGGCTACGCCCATTTTCCAAAAATTTATAATATTCTTATTTTTCGTCTAAAAATTATTGTAAATATCAATTTTGAGTGAATAATCTTCAGTAGTTACTAAAATATCGCAGTTTTCGTATTTCTGAAAATTACCGTTATATGGGAGGTAGGCGTGGTTATTGTCCGATTTTGCCCATTTTCAATACCATCCGTCCTACGCCCGAAAGAAGTACACGTACCAAGTTTCGTTAAGATATCTTAATTTTTACTCGAGTTATCGTGTGCACAGACGGACGGACAGACGGACGGACAGACGGACGGACGGACGGACGGACAGACAGTCAGCGCTTAATCGATTTCTCTTTTCAGCCTGATCATTTAGGTATACATATGTCTATATCTATCTCGATTCGTTTTGCCTGTTACAAACAACCGTTATGTGAACAAAGTTATAATACCCTTGTGCACAAGTGCGGTCGGGTATAAAAATTTAAAATTAAGTAAATGAAGTAATAGAACTGATTTATTATCAAATGAATTGTTCAAAAATTCTTTGATCTCAATATTTTTCAAAAAGGTACTAATTTTTAAACTGAGGATTGAAATGTTAATTACGAAGTGTTTACGGAAAAAAAAATATTAAAAAAGCTACTCATAAAAACGGAAAAAATATTAAAAACTCAAATGAAAGCTGTTTAAAAAGTCCTTGATGGAAACTTAACACTGCTGTCACCAATTTTTTTTGAATATGGTCTAATCAATAAAACTTTTAATATAAATAATTTCGTTCGGGGTGGCCAAAGTCTGGCACGCATGTTACAAAGGCAGACAATTTGTGGTATTTGACGTTGGGTTTTTAATTATAAAAAATCTATTATTCTTTTAATGCAGGTTAATTATAGAAATGTAATCTAATAATAATAAATTGGTGCTTACACAAATGTTAGTGGTCGGCCGAGCTTCTCATAGGCCAAGCGTAATCTACAATACTTAAAAAAAGCTTACGGCGTTTTCTTTTCTACCGAATAATGTTGCTTTCTCATTGCCCTCTGTGCACAAGTATAAAGAAGAGGGCCAATGTAAAGGTAACGTTTTTTATAGAAAAGAAAAAGCCTTTAGCTTTATAAAAATTTATAAAGCTATTTAAACCTACTTTATTTTTTATGAACAAGGTCATTAGTATCACGAAAAAAACCATCTACTTGGAACAACCAGTGGTTAAATAGTTTAACATTCTAAAATTTAAGGCTTTTTATTTAGACAGAATTGCCAGCAGAGAAACATAGAACTACCTCTTGAGATTTCTTCTTACATATATGTACATGACATTTGTGTAGACCTGTGGTCCAAAAATGTGCTATACATAATGTAATTTTTTCCCTCCGAATGTCTAAAATGTATCACATTTCTCAAAACCTTGTTTCGTTTTTTCGTAAAAAAAAAAATATTTTAGATTAACAACAGACTTGGTTAAAATGAATTTAGGTGGACTAAACGATCATTTAATTTGATTTGTTAATCAGTGTGCCAACGAAGATGATAATAGTCGTATTGGTACGTCCGAATTCCGTTCGAGTGTCACTGAAAATGAACGAGAAGTGGATAGATGTAGAATGCAAGGAAAAGCAATAATTCAAAATTCGGAAAATAAAAACTCTTTCTACTGTTAAGTGGCTCATGTCTCTAATTCTTATCTTAACCTCTACAAATCTCTACGACTTACTCCAGTAAGCCTTACTACCTACCTCAGTAGGAATTAGACATGTATAAGACAAGGATTAAAGGCATGAGCCACTTAACAGTAGGAAGGGATTAAAATTTTTGAATTTTGAACTGTGTCGTTATTGCAGAGTGCCATCGATATCTATTTCCATTTTATTAATTAATTTCCCTGTGTATTTTTAGACAACCCTAATATGCATACATGTATCCTGCACTTATGAACAAACCTATTCACATATTAAGTACATACATTTGTATTTACATAAGTATGTGTACCACACCATAGCAAGCTTGTCTACTTGCCGATTTATGTCACTTCCCTCGGTAGCTTGCAATTTTTAGTCCTGCCAGCTGTTTATCTTTACGCCAAACTGCACTAACAGCGCCACAGGATATGCTAACATACACCCGACTATCGCCCGCAACTTTGGTCGTAGTTGATACTTATGTCTTGCTGGTTATCTCAGTTTGCGTATTTTATGGCATGCGTGCAAGCAACTGACTCCCGCGCTAAATACACATTCATTAATTAAATAGTTACCGCTGATAGTGGGTGCAGTCGTCATTTTCTTTGCTCTATACCTGCTGCGATCAATTAAAATGATCGGTAAAATGAAGTTTTGAGCTAGTATGAGGAAATGCGAATTGAAGATTATAAGCAGGAGACAAGGATAGGAAGAAACAAGCCTTCTAGGAGTCCTTTTTTCTGATCTTTTGACGCGAAATACTTTGAAGCGTTTACTACTGTCTTGTATTTTAATCAGTAAAAGTTTTGAGAATAAATGAAGAAGGGCCAGCCATATGAAGTCCTCCTCTATGATAGAATGAATAGAATATTCCTACCTATCTTTTTTTTATCCAGCGTAATCGGTATTAAATTGCATAATTACTGTTGAACGTTTGTCATGCGACACCATTTTTCTGATTGTTTAACGGCCACTAACCCAATGAGGGCTAGTTGTTGCTCGTTTATTATGCTGTTGCAAGTTATGTGTCACTTTACTTTATACCTATTCATTCGTTGCAATGCCACTTTTTCGCTTTTGTTTCTTCTAATTTTACAAACTGTGGCAAAGTGTTGCTTAGAAAAGGTATGTCATTCACACATTTAGATAAAACTGAGGTGGTAAATGTGTGCACACACACACACATATTTACATTTAAAAATGCAATATAATATGCATGCATACCTCTGCAGTGTCAGATATTTATGTATGCAAATATTTCCTATCTGCATGGGAGTATGCAATTCGCAGCAACATTAGAACACTTTAAATTGCACCAATTAACTGTATTCCACTCGGTTCAATTAAGTTCAAGTGGTTGCATTGGGTGGGTTAGGATGTGTATTTCCTATCCTCAAGTTGCCCAGTAAAGCTATTACAGTTTGTGTGAAAGTGGCATAGTGGAGGTGCCTGGCGGTCTTCTTTCGCCACATCACCACTGCTTGCTGCAGTATCTGCTGTATTTTTGTAAGGCACGGCCGTATATCCTGCACTCCAAATGTCCTGGGCTATAAGCATCTCATCTGTTTTATTGTTGACATTTAACCCTTAACTAACTAAAATAAAATGAAATAAAATAGAATAAAATAAAATAAAATAAAATAAAATAAAATAAAATAAAATGAAATGAAATAAAACAAAATAAAATGAAATAAAATAAAATTCAAATAAAATAAAATAAAATAAAATAAAATAAAATAAAATAAAATAAAATAAAATAAAATAAAATAAAATAAAATAAAATAAAATAAAATAAAATAAAATAAACTGAACTCACCTAAACTAAAATAAAAATAAAAATAAAAAAATACAAAATATAAAAAAATTTTAAAAATAAAATAACGGGATTCACACTGTATCATAATCTACACTCATATTATCTATACTTACATTATTGCATACTAAGCGACCGCAATCATAAAACAGGTATTAAAAAATGAAATTTCTTAAGTTTTTATAAAAAAAAATCAAGTCAATTTCTCTAAGGGCCGGCTTCACAGTGCTTAGTTAAACGATTGTTAACTTAACCACCAACAAGAGTTTAACTTTAAATTTATATTCAGAGTCACATAGTTAACTATCAAAATTCATATCGCCTGAAAATATACAAATTCTAAAAATCAATACTTCTCTATTCAAATTTGAAACTCGCTCCACAAAAAAAATTTTAATTTCACAAGTGTTTAACTATGGAGGCATGCGGGTTTAAACTTTTGTTAAATACGCTCTGTGAATATCAAAATCAATAGTTAATCTTTTGCCAGTGGTTAACTATGCACTGTGAATTAACCCTAACAATCAAACCATTTCGAAGAATGGAAATTAATATTCCAAAATAAATTTTTAACACCGTAAAATTAATTGAAAACATATGTACTCACGCCTCACATTTAATTGCCAAGCATATCAACTAACAAAATAATAAACAAATTCTGTGAATGAATTTTAAATAGCCATAATTTAATTGCAAATAAAAGTTTAAATTGATTCAATCGTTCACTCTTTTTTTTTACTGGACTGGCTGGCATTCATTGATGCAAAGCTATTTTTTTTGGCGCTCCGAGTTCACTCACAACGCTAGCGACAACATCTTTACTGCTAATTACCATTGAAACGTCGTCAGCCTTTAACTATAAAAATTAATCAAAGTGTCAAGAGTTGTACAAAATGCCTTATACATAAAAAATTAATAAAAAGAATAATGTTGTTGTAAACGCTCTTTAATTGCGCCCATTCTTCTACAGCTGTGCGCCACTCGTTTTTTCGTTAAGGCATACTGGTACACATACATACATACATTCATACGTATGTCTTCAAATGACTACAAATGTGCTATATTTATTTAAGTACATATATTTTCGTATATACAATATACTACATATTCTTACATACATACATACATACATATGTATGTACGAATGTATATTTGTGCGTACGCATATTGCACTTATGAGAACAATGAAGCGAATTTAGTAGACATTTAATTGGTACAAATAAAAAGAAGCACTTGTAAACAGCTACATACCACCCACATAAAATACTCTAGACATGTGATATGAAGCTATTGTACATATAGTAAGTATGTGAGCACATCCATACATACATAAATTTTATATAGTATGTGATAAAGCCACACAAACATCTGCCATAGTGCTTTAAGTTAGTGGAGCATGTGAGTAAGTACTCGCACTCGCCGGCTGTTGAGTTGCCTGGCATAATCCGATTAACGCTGAGGTACAATTGTATGGCACTCTGTAACATACGACCGACCACAAGAAGCCAATGGGGGCGCTGGACTGTGGTGATGTGAAGTTGAGGTAGAGTAGAAACATGGACAATAGACCATAACACCACAAAAAAAAAGTTCGCCATACAAAGTCGAGTCGAAAGTATTCTTGCCAGGCAATTTCAAAATAAATTATTATTTTTTTGCTGAAGCTAGAGGTCGTCTTTTTATGTTTTTCGGTGCCACCTTTGTATATAACTTTGGCAATAAAATAATGTTTTTTCGAAATAACCTTTCCAAATTACTTTAGATTCGAAGGTGTGCGACGAACTTTTTTGCTTGGTACGGTCTAATGAACAATTTCATGAATTAAAAAACTTAGAAAGCTAATTCGTTAGGTAAAAAATACATACACATATTTATATATGCTAGATATAATAGCAAATACCCGGCAAGCTTCGCTGCACCTTAAAAATATTTTTGCTCCCATCGAAAACATGTTTAGATCATATTATTTTGAAGGTATGTTTGTATGTAGATCATTGGTAAAATATTAAAATATCGACTTTAGGTATGATCGAAATCAAATGTTGTTTTCGTAGTTTTATTCCCAAGAACGTTTCAAAACCAAAACCGAAATGAGAGTAAAACTGTCGAGAACGTTCTTAATAAGTACAAAATTCTGTCGAATGTTCCCAAAGAGAACAAAATGCGAACAATATTTTCGTGAATATTTTTAACATAACAAAATAGGAGCAAAAGTTTCCTGAATATTCTGGTAAAGAACAAAACTGGAACAAAAGTCTAAGGAACATTTTGTCGAAGAACAATTTAGGAACTAAAGTCTGAGGAATTTTCTGACACAGAACGAAACTGGAACAAATCTTTTCGGAACTATTTAGTAGGAGTGGAAGCGAGAACAAAGTTTTTGCCATAGCGTTTCATTAGTTTGAAATGTTTGAAATTAAGTAACGAAAGACTTAAGACACAAAATTTTCTTGCACAGAAAATGAAAAATTGTTCCATGGATGGGGCAGTTCAACCTAATAATAAAATATCTGGAAGTTGAAATGATCCAGCTTTCCACTGAAACGATTTTTCATCCCAACACGCAGAGACGCAGAACGTAAGATTCTCAAAACTTGTTTTCTTGTTTTGTTCTCTAGCAGAGCGTACCCCAGATTTTTGTTCTTATTTGATCATCGATACTTTCGCTCTTAATTTGTTCGCTTTGGAAACGTTACCGAAGGTTTCGTTCTCATTTTGTTCCCATTCCAACTCCGCTCAATACTTTTGTTCCCATTTGGCTCTTCTGTGGGAACTAAACCAAAACTGGAACGCGTTCTCAGTCCCTGCTTTCAGCTGAATATTCTATTTATAATCTTATAACTCGAATTTACATATCGCAATATCTCCGCAAAATTACGTTAATTCTATATTTGCCATTTTTGAAATTGTGCACTAAAAATATTCCTTTCCCATGTTCTAAAAAATAGTTCTTCGCGTTTTCTGATACTATACATATCAAAACAACATTTCGCCAAAATAAATATCATTCGGGCTCTATCTATCTTCTCTCTATTTTTTGTTACCTTAGAAACACCCTATAAAATATGGGTATTCACAATGTCGTAAACTTTAAACGGCTAAAAAGATACATATATGGGGGTTCGCGAGGTGTGGATTTTCGAAATGTTACTAAAAAGTTGGTTGTGGTATCGAGTCAACTAAATATTTATTTAAGCGCCTAAGTTTACGGCATACAACAATGCGACACTTACCACACCGTTGTGAATACCCAAAATATTTTTGTTTCTTTACAGAGTGGTTAAAAAATTGAGTCGAAAATTAATTTCTTTTAGATAAATAATTTATTTGATTGAAGAATGTACAAAATTTATTTTTCAGTTTAGTGGGAAATTTATTGACTTTCGTGCCAAACTGGAGATTGAACGAAATTGAGTTATGGCCTTAAGTTTCTATAGTTAGGATATATAGAAATTAATGTCTTTCTGTTTTTTTCTATAAGAAGCTTCTAATCCTTTCATCCGGTGCTAAATGAACTAAGGAGTAACTATATCGTAGTACTCTCGTTTGAAATAAAGAACGGATGGTCACCGTAGCCATAGTGCACCGTATTCGTGAAGTCCATTCGGCGATTTCGTTAATGCTATTAATAAGTTTTAGAACTACATACAAACATAAGTAAATATCGATACTTAGCTTGCAACTTCTGCCTTATGTCTCTGTTCAGCTCATTTGTTCTTGACCACTTTGTCCTTGGCAAATCGTATAAACCCACGCGACACCTCAACTAACTAGGAATATTAATGCGCTTATATGTATGTATATAAGTTCATTGAAGGACATAAGCTGCAAACTTGGTGTTGACTCATTTCTGTTTGATAGTATGTATGTATGTAAACATACTTTTGCACACATCTGTAAGTACATATGTATGTAGTTTTTTGTACATTTCTACGTAAGTAAGGCATGACGAAAAATTATTTAATTTCCTTTGATATATTATCTACCAGCCGGCGACCAATTGTTTTGTCCTCACTCTACTTTTCTCAACTTCCTTAATTTGCTTTTCTTATTTGTGTTGAGACATAATAATGCAATTAAGTCACTTCAGTCATAACGTGACTAAATGATATACATATACTTGAACGTACAAAGTGAAGTCATATGCACACAGACATACTTAAGCAAGTATTTATTATTTAAGTATAAAAAAACTGGCATAAAGTAAAGAGTAATATTGAAACTCCCATAACACACGCGTACACATTTCTTTTGCAAAAAGAGTTTTGTTCTTTATATCCTCTTAATTGCAGTGAAAAAGTGTAATAAAATTGCAATTAAATTATTTATGTGCATTGTTTTTCATTTCCGGCCTTTCGTTTTGTGAAAATTACTCACCAGACAAGCCCGTTGTTGTGCATTTTTTTATTTGTTTTGTATTTTACATGTTCTGCTTGCCTTAGCCATTCAATAAATTCACGTGTTCATGCCAATGTAAGTAAAATCCAATAAATCTGAGACTAGTTTGCTTCGATATGGTACTACTTCTCGCTAAATACCAGTTAATATCATTTTTTGTACAAATAAGTATTGAGGTTTATATTCTTGATTTTGAAACCTTATTGTGCAAAATTTTTCAAAATTTCTTTTACTTAATGTGTTGTCTTTTTTCTAGGAATTTCTGGATTCCGCGCCAATGAATCCAGGTCATGTTTGAAGACCATCCATACATATTTGGTAGTCAAATACCACTGGGATTTTGCTCGTCAAATTTCCACTTTTTTGTGAAACTTCAATTTAGTCAGGGGCCGAGAACGCGTTACAGTTTTGGTTTAGTTCTGAACGAGAACAAAATGCAATGGCAAAAAAGTTCCCGCAAAAGAACCAAACAGGAACAAAGGTATTGAGAGCAGTTTAGAAACAAATGAGAACAAGAGGTTCGGGAACGTTTCCGTAACGAACAAAATGCGAACAAAACTCGCAGAAAATTTCTCAAGAAGAATAAGAACGAAACTTTCGGGAAGGTTTTTAGTGAGAACAAAATGAGAACGAAAGTATCGGGTACATTATCAAGCAGGAACAAATAAAAACAAAGGTCTGGCGAACGTTCTGCTGGAGAACAAAACGGGGAAAAAAGTTTTCAGCACTTAATGTTAAATATGAGAGGGCGTCTGCGTGTTAGGATGAAAAATCGTTTCAGTGAGAATCACGATCGATCGATCTACGTCAAAGGAAAGCTGGATCATTTCAACTTCCAGCTCGTTTATCATTAGGGTGAACTGTGTCTGCGCTAGAAAAGTTCGTAACTTAAGTCTTTCGTCGAATAATTTTGTATAATTATATTTCAGTTCTTTTTTGATTAGTTTCAATATCGAAACATTTAAATTAATGGAACACTATGTGAAAAATTTCGTTCTTCCGAGAACATTTGTTCCCGTTTCGTTCGCTCTCAGAAAGTTACTGCGATTTTTGTTCCTAAATTGTTCTTCGACAGAATGTTTCTTAGGCTTTTGTTCCGGGTTTGTTCTTTACCAGAATATTCAGGAGACTTTTGTTCCCATTTTGTTCTCTTAGAAATGTTCCCGAAAGTATTGCTTGCATTTTGTTCTCTTTGGGAACGTTCCACAGGGTTTCTGCTCATATAATTCCCATTGAGAACGTTCTCGACAGTTTTGTTCTCATCGCGGTTTTGTTTTTGGAGGGAAGTGTAAGTACATAATGTTTTATGAAAAATATTATTGGAAACTCTAACTCTTCTTAAAAAAAACAATTGCAATGAGGCAAAAGCCTAGCGTATTTCTGTAAATTACCGCTATATAGGGTCAGAGTCGGGGTATTATCCGATTTCAAAAATTCCCAACCTTTTCCAAAAATTTTGGAATATTTTCATAAAAATTTTCGTTTGAAATTGTTGTAAGAGATAATCCTTTCAAAAGGATGGAATTTTTAAAATGGATTATAGAACCCGGTTTTTAGGCATTTTCCTACAGTGCAGCGATTTATCCATGTAGTGTCAGAAATTTAAAAGCAGAGCAAATTTATCCAGCTTAGAGCTCATCCCTATACCGGAGGTTTGTACGCGCGCCACTAACAACATATCCGCAGCAACCGCCGGTCGAATACAAAACCATTCCAACCATAATTCCCTTCCACGTTTCAACACTGCATTGCAGCGAAATCATGCATAAATAAATTTCGCACTTCATGCTATTTAAATTATTAATAAATTACATTTCATTTCAATTTTCGTAATTTTCTGACGCCGCCATCAACAAACACCAGTAAAACCACCTGAATTTCCAGCTGTCGCTAGAGGCAAATACTTTCGTATGCCTACCCATCACCCACCAACACATTGCCAATGGCGATATCACTTCACATCTGGCTGAAGTGTTGCTTTGCGGCAATTATGGCACCTGCTACAAAATGCAACCACGCATACATACATATGTCTGTGTGCATTGCTGCACTTTTTCTACGCTCATTTTCTGACTCCCATTTGCGTTTTTTTGTTGTTGCCACACCCACACATTTGCACACACACACTCCACTTCATTGCATTTTTCACTTTCATTTGTTTTTGTGCCACCTGAATTGCATTGCAATGAGTTTGCTACAAATTTTGTTGTTGTTGTTGTGCTTTTATGTGGGTTTTTTTTGTTTGCGTCAAGTTGAATGCAATTCCGATTGCAATTGAAATGAAAAATATAAAAAATGAATTGAAATGAAAAGCCTCAAAGCCTCATTTCACATTTGTATGTACATCTAATTAGAAGGCGTGAAAATTGAGTCAGCGGAAAGTGGAGTAATTTGAGTTTTGTTCCCTTTTATTTATAATTTTCTTTGATTTAATTTTCGAAATTAGGTTGGAGTTGAAAATAGAACGGAAGAATTGAATGGCAGCATGTGTGCATTGCGCGGAAGTATTTTTGTAATTGAGAAGTCTTTTGTCAATAATGGCATACTCTCAAACACCGAGATCAGATCGTATTTACTGTAGGCTGTGATCTGCGATCTGGCATCTGGCGCCGACCGATATTGTTTACCAAAGAAACTAAGAACTTACGAATGACCTGCTAATTGAAATGCCTATTCGGTTTTCAGACTGATAACATTTTTTCCATATTGAGGTTTTTGCTAAAATAGACCATATATTTAATGAAAAACACATCGGTATTTTTTCGGATAACCAGGCGCTCACTAGGGCACTGTGATAATTACTTTGAGTCGAATGAAATAATTACGCCTTTAGCCTGAAGACATATGTATGTATGGGTCTAATGAAAACAAAAGCCTAACGACATATCTCGGAGTGAGTTGGGACTGGATATTTTAAAGTTCTTCGTCGTATTGAGTCCCAGATTCTATAGCATTGATTGAACACGACTAATGAAAAGCAGAATAGACTCCAAACCAGCGGAGTGCGCGGATGGTTATGGTCTTCTCACTGACTAAAACGAACTACAATTGTAACTCAACCAGATAAAGAACACTAATTTGTTCCCTTATAAGTAGTAACTCCGACTAGCACTAACACATACTGTAGGGAGCTTAAGAGCACCGGTGTTTGTTCTCAACACATTTCTGCCAAAAGTCTCATGTCCAATCCCTGCAAAGCGGTGCAGAAGCACAAAACTTGTTCCGCCGTGTCGTCTACTTCAAGGCAGTAAGAGCAAAGGGGTGCCCTGTTTTCTGATCACAGTCGGTTGTTTTGGCCACTAGAGGAGGCCATTAAGCAATCCGACAAGATATCAGTAGTGTCATCTGCTCAGTAAAATAATTACCTAGCTAGGCCTTTGATATTAGGGTAGGTTTCGGTCTCGATAAAGTCAGTCTGCGACATTGGCTTGGATGGCCTAAGATGGAAGTGCTGTAATTGGTTGTGGTCCAAGCAATACCTTGTCTGAGCCGTATGTAACTTAAAATGTCTTATTATTAGGTGATTCGCCTGGCACTCCAAGTAAAACAAGTTCGTAATGTTTTCGAAAATAATTTAGTGCAGACTTGCATCGCCGAGTCAGTTTGCAAGTAGTTAAAGAGCTGGTTAGTGCTTTGCGTGTAGGTTGGGTATCACAACATTCACCTACCCTCCTATCTCTCCACCTATTTTTCACCACGTAGTCCATGGCCTTGAGCATTGAAAATTCCAGGGCTCGAAATACCGAGTCATAAGTATATCCAAAGAGAGAAGTGAAGCTTGTCTTCATCATCTTCGATATAGCCTTTAGATGTTGATTCTGTGTTAGTTTTGCCGCCGTCGGTAAACAATGTGCCGCCAATGTGTAAACCCGAGCCTAGTATTGGAGTTAATCTAGCCTAATGAAAACCAAGCAATTTTTGCCTAGATCCATGATGCATCTTACCAGCACCCATTTCTTTGAAGGCTATAAGTAGCAATGGGCTATGTTATACTTGCTGTTCTCATCCAGATCCTGGGATAAAGACGCACAAAGGTTTAGTGGCCGGTTGTGATTCCGTTTTGGCTCGTAGTTGATTCCGACCGTATACCTCGAAATGTAATTGGAATGATTTCTGAAGAATTGTAAGTCGCAGATCTTCGTCAAAATTATGACTGGCAGATCATGAAATAGGTATTGCTGGAGATATCTTCGACTCAATGTAAATAAAGCTAGGCAGTCACAGAGGAAGTGTTTGACGTTATCGGTCATATCCCTACTGTTTCGTCAGTAGTCGTTCTATGAAGGCTTCAGGACCTCTCCTTATCCAACCTGGGTCCGATGTGTCTAGTCGCGAGATATGTGTTTCGCAGTTTCTCGGTATGTCTCTATTTCCCGGTGTGTCCGAACTTGTCTCTGCTAAGGAACAGAGTAGTACATGCCGAATTGGGCTACCAAAGCAGGGTCGTATGTGCAGTGAGAGGCACCCCACAGGAAGGAGTGCTATCACTGTTGTTATGGCTCATGGTCTTGAACAAACTGCTAGTAAAGCCATACTCAAGGCAGTGGCATGGGCCGACGACGTAACAATACTGGTATCCTTTGAAAACTGACCTTATGCTTTCCACAAATAAAACCAAGTTACCTAATTTTACTAAACCAATGTTCCGAGGAACGAAACTTGTTCTGTCAAACAAGGTGAAATAACTTGGAGTTATTCTGGATCCCATACTGGGATCCGAATATTGAAGAGCTTGCAAAGAAGGTGGCTCTATATACAGCCAAGAGCATCTTGGGCAACAGATGTGGCTTGAAGCCAAGAATTGTGCACACACAGCTATAGTCCGATCCATATTCTATTTATTATGGGGCGCTGGTCTGGTGGCTATCCCATACTACGCATTACGTACCTAAACGGCTAAGTGAAGTTCGAAGGTCAGCAGCTGCTGGCATTACAGGTACAATGAGGTGCAAGCACTTCATGTGTGAGTGTCCAGCCCTCGCAAGGATGAGGCTAAAGACACTCGTCAAACCATTCCTGCGGAATACTGCAGAGAACAGTTGCCTATCACTATATGACGTACTGAAATTCATTAGTTTTAGATAAAGATGTGTGACACTAAAAGCATTACAGTGTAGCTTCTTGGGCTATCTGACAATATATCTAGCGCCTGCTGTGAAGCCAACAAGTGAAGGTGTGTCTGGAAATCTTATCCTGGTTCCCTCCAGTTGTTGGTCGAGACAAATCATTCCCGTTCAAATGAATGATTTGCAGTACGTTGGCCACAACCTCACACAGACGCTGCATAATTCTAAATCGTTCGTTAGCCAAATTTTGCCACAGCTGAGACATCCGGAACTTAAACCTCTTGTGCTACTGACATATTCAGAGCCAGACGCAATAGTAGTAAAAATAGTAGACTTCTTTTTGGGTGGAAATTGTATGCTGAATATCGGATATACTAAGAAGTAGGTATCTGTAGCATGTATGTACATATCAATGTACCAATATCAGCCACTTTCCACAATTGCGCGACAACAGCGCCATCTAGCAATATTTGCAAAGATGTTCTATTTTAAAGAAAAATCCTTATTTCCTATCATTATACTAATGCATTTTTCAAAGATGTAATCGCCCCTTAATCGAATTTTGAAGCATTTTACATACAACACAATCAAATTCTCCCGTACTCTATTTGCTGTTATGGATTTTCGAGTTCCAAACATACCAATATTTACACATAATACTGTTCAAGCGAATACACATAAATACTCAAAACTAGAGTGCAAAATGACGCCACACTTACGCTCTGAGCTTAATCCCAAGCACTTAACAAGTACAAAATCAGTTTGGACTCGTACAAAATTGCTATGCACCCTTACCAAAAACAGGCAAAAAAATCGAAAGTTGTTTAATGGAAATCACCCTCAAGAGTTAATAACTTTTAAACGCTTGCAATAATCATTGCAACCGCACTTGGGGTATATAATCTGCTGGGTGCTGCCCCACTGCCGCGTAGCAAAATCTCGATTGCTTTCCTATTTCTACTAACTACGTATGTATGTATGTAGTAGGTGACTTTCAACCCCCCCGCAGCTGACGACTGCGTGGCTGACAAAAGGCTAACGCGTGCCAGACGGCAGGCGGACGAACGCAAGCAGCCCTCATAAAATTCCCACAAGACCTGAGACAACTTTTCCGCCTGAATGCGTGCCGCCAGAGAAATGAACAAACGATGGCCGTGTACAATGACTTGTGCGAAGCAAGGAAGCAAGCGATTCGAAGGATGGATGCTTTGACTGCCGCTACTGTCTTTGCTGCTGCTGCTTTCTTTGCTTGCAATGGCATTTTGCACTTTGCGCTTTGCCGTCAGCTCTGCTCTGCGCCGACGGATGGCAGCCATCATGTCATGACATTCCGGTTCACTTGAAACAAGTTTGAGGGAAAATTTTTGGACGCAAAAAGCCAAGTCATGTTTTTCGAATGAGCGAATTTGAAGGCGGGGGGGGGCAAAAAAATTTGATGATAATGCTAAAATGGATAGGTTGACTCAACTGGGCAGGGAGCTTGTATGCTGCCGGCAGTCTACTACGACAGTATTTCGGGGGCGAAAGACGCGGAATATTATTTGAGTTGTTTTCTTTTTTTGCTGAGTTTTCTTTAAAATCTCTCGCCGCTTTCTTTGCCTGTTTGCTCGCTGGCTGGCTGCTTGTGCGGTGGCCTGGGCGTTGAAGTAGAAAAAATCAAAGTTAATTGAAGTTTAATTCCTGGGTATTAGTGGAACTTTCAATGAATTTCAACGAAATAACATGAATTTCATTCTAACGGTTTAAAACAAAAAAAAAGAGCGAACCCCCCAAAAGACAAAAAAACAACGCCAGAAAATCGACAGTCATTCATTTTCACATCGAAGCGCAGCGCAAAGTTGAAAGACGAAAAGCAAAAGTGACAAGCGATGCTTTGAGCTCTTGGCTGCTTTTTTGCTGTTTTTATTTTTTTTCTTTTTTTCACTGCGTTGGTCGTCCGTCCAACCGAAAATTCCGGAACAAGCGCTGTTATTAAAAAATATTCGACAGCTATTTTAAAATGCAACATGAAATACGAGCGCAAATATTTTCGACAAATGAAGTAGCGGCAGTTGGGAAAAGACCAAGAATATTTGCATCATTTATTTGCCCCTGCGCCACGCAAAACAGGATTACAAGCTACAATTCCATGTATTTTTTCCTGACACCCTCTCTACTCGCTGCAAGTGAAAGTTTACTCCACTGGTCATTTGCCCTTACTACTCGAATGTAAATACATATATTCCAGCGTTTGCTACTCCCCTCCTCTCCCTGCCCTTTTTCGCTTTAATTTCACTTAGCTCTGTCTGGCGCCTGTCGACCAGCCGTTCAACTGCCGCTTGGGTGAAAGTTTTGTCACTTTGTTGTTGCATATTTTCAGCCGCACTCGCCCTTACTCTTACTCTCTTGTGACAGTTGTTTCGCCAACTGTCTGTGTTCGCCTGTCTACCCGCTGAAGCGAAGTGCAAGTGAAAATGAAATTAAAAATTTTCGCGCCATTGCTGGTTTCTGTTTTTTTTTATTCTTGTCGTTATTAGTGTTGTTGTTTGTTTGTACTGCAGTTACTTATTTGTTTTCTGCGTATTTTAAATCTTCCTATGCTTCATAATTTTTTATTTGCCAATTTTTCTTTCCCTCTTTTTTTTTGCGTTTAACTCGCTGCTGGGCAGTTAAAAATATTTTGTCGGCTGTCAGCATTTAATGAGTTTAAAACGAAATTAATTTGCGCGTAAAACCATGACAAATGAACCGAAAATGAGTCATGAAAGTGAACGTTGCAGTCACTTACAGCGGTCAAAAAAAGTATTCGACAAGTGATATTTTTTACAATATTCAAAATGCTTTCCATATTAACTCATTTTCGATAATTTTCATTTAAAATATAGCTCATCTATTTTTTTCCGAGGGTGTAGCGCATTTTCTTCCATACAAAAATAGGTTTTGTTCATGCCATATATGCGCAACACCATCGAAAAAAAAATAAATAAATCTAAAAAATCAACGGTAATTTTTAGCGAATTGAAACATGCACTTTATTATACTGAAATTGAAGGAGCTACAAAACTGCATACCGGAACTTTTTCTAGAAATTCTGATTAAAAACTGTGAAATATTGATAAAAATTTTTTTTTAAGTTTGATTAATTTTTACGAGTTTTTATGAATTTTGTACAAGGTTGATTTATATGTTTTTTCTTATAGAATGAGCTATATTTTAAATGAAAATTATCGAAAACGAGTTATGATAGAAATCATTATGAATATTGTAAAAAGTATGACTTGTCGCATACTTTTTTTGACCGCTGTAGATGTTTGGCGAAAAAAGAAACAGAAAGGCCAGCACCCTATAATTGTAAGTAGTTGTGAGCGATGTTGGTGATGGAAGTACGAAATTATTTTAAATTTTTTTTCGGTCAAAATTCATTTAATGTTACAAACGACCCTTTTTCTTATATAGCTAGTGAACTACTATGATCTCATTATCAGCGATTCCAAGCTCAATACTATGTAGAAATCCAATGTATAGTTCAAGCCAGTATTAATTAGAATTAATATATTTTTAATTTAAACTGCGCCTTAAAAGTATTTTTGTGTTGATACTCCCTCGCAAAACTCTTGTGGCCTTTAAAAAGCTTTATGAAGTGAGATTTTCAAACAAATGTGGGTGTTAGTTAATATGTTTTCGAATGTAAATACTTAGAAAGTAGGTAAAGTATCGAATTTCTCCTGAGAATTTAATTTATAGTCGTTTAACTTGAGTCTACATATTGCGTACTATTTTCAAGGGTGAACTAATTCAAAATATTGCATTTCTTATCAATTAAATTGAATACAATTTTTCGAACAACCCTCCTGAAAAATATTTTGGGCAGCAAACTTTTCTAAAACTCTTCAGTTTGATACTCATATTGCAATATTTAATTTCTCTTGTCAATTAAACTAAATATAAATTTTTCAAACAGGTGGCAGCCCTCCACCAAAATAATATAGGCTGTAAGCCTTCTGAAACGTCTTTGATTTGACAGACTTGTTGCAATATTTACTTTATCTTATCTTTACTTAAACTGAAATTTTCCTACAGGTGGCAACTCTGTAATTTGTTTTCTTTCTAGAAATATATCGGTGAAAACTGTATTCAATTCCATACATTAGTTTTAGAGTAATGCGCGTACAAATATACAGGCAGACAGACAGACAAGAATTCTAAAAATTATTGACTGGGCTTCTGTTGCTCTACTATACATTTTTCTTTAATATCAATAATGTACGTACATCTGCCTGGTACATACATTTATTATGTGTATAAATAAGATATGTTTTTTTGTATGTCCACAAACTTTGAAGGTCAATTAAAAAAATAAATACGATAATATAAAAAAATATATTATTCCAAGTTTTTTTTAGTTAGGTTTTAGAAATAATGTCGCGATACACATTTGGAGGCTTTTTTTGCAGCTCTTGCCAGTATATCTGGAGGAGTTCCCGCAATTTACTGATGAATGGCGTCCTTTAGTTCTTACAGGGTCTCCCGCTTGATTTAGTCTCAAACTTTGACAGTTAAGTAATAATAAAGCCAATTTGAAACAGCAAAGGATAAAGTAACGGCAAATAGTGTGTAAATAAAATGTCTACGAAAAGACGCAATGCTTTTTGCGCCAAAAAATATTAACCTTTGAGAAATTGATATTTTAAGGAAAATTTTTAGAGAGTTAAAACCTTAGAGTTTGGCCAATATTGTTACAATATTGTTATAAAACTGCATATCCAAAAATTTTCTAAACATTCTGAGTACTCGCAATTTTGAAGGAACTTTGTTAGCTTTTTTAATTTTTGTACAAGCTCGTATTTATATGGTTTTGTTATAAGTACATTGAATGAACTAAATTTGTAAGAAAATAATAAAAATAAAATGTGAAAAAAATAAATAGCCAAAATTTTTCAAGATATGTCTTTCGTATTGTTATGAAAAGCACTATATGTACATCCAAATCTATGAACCTACTCCCTCCTGTATCATTCTACGTTAAGTTCCTGTCTTAACCGTTTGGAGTTTTTTTGATGCTGATACTTTTAGAATCCAAAACTTAAATATTTTCATATCGCCATACATAATAAATCATTATTTCCACGATTTGACTAAATTGCCTTTAAATTTTCTAAAAAAATTATTTGTAAATAAAAAATAATAATAAAATATCCCAAAATTTCTGTAGGTACACATTTCTAATTTACCAAATTTATTTTAGTGGCACTCATTTGTCATGCAACTTAAACTGCCCACAAATATTTCAAGTATTTTACGCAATTCAACGATTTGAAAAACAATTCCTTACAGTGCCATTAAACCCACTTAATTTAGGCAAAATTCAGAGAACAAATCAGTAAAAAGTGTACACTCGCCACACACACACACACCCAAATCCTTGCCACAATCAACATTAAACTCCATCAAAGCTTTGCTTGCGGCTGTCGAGTGGTAACCGAAATCATTTGGCATTCATGGAATTTTTCATTAATTTACAATTTTCCTCAGTTGAGAATAGCCGCAAGCAAATTGTTTCGCCGCCCTCCTTCCTTCGCCGCCGCAATCCTTTCGCTGCAACGGCACTTTCATTCATTACATTCCATTCATTACATTACGATTTTATTTTCATTCGCCTACTCTTTATATCCACTTTCGTGCATGTCAAAGTGTATTTGTTGTTACTTGATTCGCATTGTTGTTCATTTGTTCGAAGGAGCAGCGTGGCGAGCACGTACATATGTATGCACGTATGTATGTCGATTACCCAAAATAAGGCGCAACTGTTATTTTGGCAACTACAACAACGAATAGAGCGAAAGTTTTCATATAAATTACTGTTGGTTTATTCACTGTTTTGCTTGAACGCCTAAATGTAGGCTAGCATTTCTAACGTAGAGTGACGTAGAGCAATTTGTTGTCGTCAAGCTTGTCATCGACATCATCAATGTCATCACAGCTGTCATTTTCATTAACCTTATTGCCATTGTTGTTTTTGGCGTGCTCGTCATTGACATTACCTCATTGCCGCATTGTATTTTGTGTCGGAGCAACACTTTCTTTACTCGATACCTTTGCTTGAATGTTATTTTACGTTTTGTTTTTGTTTTATTTTTATTTTCGGGCGACCTCCTTTTCGGGCATCGCATGGAAGTCGCAATTAAATCAAAAGTATTCGCTGTCAAGTTCATTGAGCCATTTGTGGCATGCAAACGTTATTTGCCGTCATAGAAGTAAAGCCTTTTCTGCCTCCGCCGCAAGTCCCTTTCGTGTTTGTCTGTCTATCGTCCCAATTTGGGCCTTGCTCACGCCTCTAATAAGCATTAGGTGAATTTCGTTTTGTGCTTTTTTATTTGAGACACAGCAGTTGTTGTTGCTATTGTTATTGTTGTTATTCCCAATGTGTTTTAAGAAATGCGTAAATAAGCAATGGAAATTGGGTCAAAGGGCTTGCAAGTTGCTTTACAACTATTCCTATGTTGTTGCTTTTATTGCTATACTATTTTCTTAGTTTCTTTAGTTTTATTTTTGCCTTTTTTTCTAAGCTTTTTCTTCTAAGCCCAAGCATTAGTATTTACAGTGGCAGCCTTTGGCTTTCGCTCTGTTTGACTTTGCATACTTTCAGGCGTGCGAGAGTACAATAATCCTTATTTGATTTCGCGCAACATTTTATACTCCTTACTTAACTGAATGGGCGTGATGTAGTCATTTGTTTGCCATACTTAAGACTTCCTTCCTTTTTCATTTTCTTACTATTCTTGTTTTTCCTTAATTTGTAAATGTGTTAAGTGCGTTTAAATTAATGTGCAAATGTCATGAAAATGGCATACATAACTATGTAAATGTGAGAAATAATTAGTGTATACAAGTAAGTTTTAAAGGGATTTTTTTCTCGATTTTGAAAATTTATTGTTCAAAATTGGTACAATGTATTTTAGTGAAAGTCTTGTACATCGCTAGAAAAACTGCTCGACTTTGGAAGCCAAGACAGCGTCAAGCCAAATTTTAATACCTTCAGGGGCGTTCTTCATCACCTGGAAGAAAATGGTAGTCTAATGGTGCGAAGTCTAGGCTTTACGGCGGGTGGGTTGGGGCTTCCCATCCGGTACGCCGTGCTTGCCATACGCCTTCCGGCGCACCTTCTGGTATAATACGGAAACGACTTCCCTTTGTACTATTGTCGAAAGTTCTTCTTGGGTTTGGCACGGGTCTTCATCCAAAATTGCTCAAATCGGCGTCTGCATACGTTAATGGCCTTCGAGATGCCAGATCGAAATTAAAAAGTTGATTTTTGAATCGATTCGAATCGAAATAAAAATAATCGATGCAGGAACGAATCGTCAAAAATAATTCGATCTCCCAATATCGATTCATATAACCAAATATATAACCAAACCAAATATAACCAAATTTTGCCAAATAACGTCTTTTACTTAATTTTTATAAAAAAATCAACACACAGCGATTCGACCAAACTTTTATTGTAATTATTCATACCGGTTTCGATATCTAGATTTATTTGAAAAAAGCGTGAGATTAGTTTTTTCTATATTAAGGAAACGATGTGTTAATTGCTGAACATAGTCATTTAACTTTGTTTCATTTAATGCCTAGTGAAAACTGAACGTTAGCCCTTATTAAGAAAATGTTTAAGTTTTTTCAAAATTTCGTTTGTTTTTGATTTTGAGCACAAATGGGAAAAAAAATTGTGTTTACTTCAAGATTGAAGTGTAGGAAGTGTATTATGCAATCGAGCTTGCGTCCATATATATTTTTTTGCAATGGGAACATTGTTTATTATTTTAGTTTTTTCGCGGACTCTATATTTGACAACTTAATTATCGTTTTTATAAAACATTTG
This sequence comes from Rhagoletis zephyria, assembly GCF_001687245.7. Classification (NCBI taxonomy): domain Eukaryota; kingdom Metazoa; phylum Arthropoda; class Insecta; order Diptera; family Tephritidae; genus Rhagoletis; species Rhagoletis zephyria. Next base: position 206,542 of record NW_016157261.1, on the reverse strand, counting down.
CTACAAAACTGCATACATACTAAAATTTTTTCTAAAATGAGGAATTAAGGAGTGAACAGTTTTTATGAAAATTTGCATAAAGTGTGAAATTCCAATTTTTGGAGTTTTTGTTGCAGTATTCGCCATAATTTTATATAGAGTTATTTTTAAGAAGCTTCGCTGAGGAGCCCTGTAGACGGAGGAGAAAGATAGGTAGGTCATTGAATTCTTTAGCCTTTTCGTTCTCAAGATGTGTTTTTTTTTTGTACCAGCCTCTAATTAAAATTTTCTATAAAATTTTATAGATTTTCTGGGGCAAACCGCGGTTGAATATGCATCAATTCAGGAAAAATCGAATGTCGATTCTCGAATTTTTTTAATCGATGCTCGGATCGAGAAAATCGACAAGAAATCGAATCGGAAGGACTCGATTAATCGACTTTCGGTTTAATCGATTTAAAAACGGCATCTCTAGTCGGAACCAGTACACATACTAGGCTGGAATTGATGGGGTATGCTCCCCGTAAGCCTTACATATCAGTCGATAACTTTCTGCTGCACTTTTCGTCAGATGGAAGACAGGTACAAATGCTTCCCGCGAATGGAGGTTTGTAGGCACAAACGATAACAAAGCCTTCGCACGAAAAAAGCATATGTTGTTAAGATTTTGATGAAATTACATATATGTGCTGTAAAATGTGATTAAAAGGTGACGCTGTAACATGAAGTTAGCTGCAATATTATCCGCATGGGATGGCGTCCCAGTAGTGGACCAATTTAAACCTATATCTATCGTTTTCAATTTATTTCTTCACTCAGGATCAAATAACTCAAAATTGATGGGAAGAATGCCAAAAAGAATTATGTCATTTTCCATAAGATTTTCGAAAATATATGTATGCTACCAAGTTTTTATTTTGACTTGACTTTGAATTTCAATAATTGTATGGGGGGAGCGGCTGGAGTTTCACCACCAAATTCACACAACATCCTCAACCCCCTTGGGTGTGCCAATACATACATGTTCACATTTCCACGACCTTTTATTTTATTTTGAATATCTTCATCCATAATCTTTATTGTAACTCAACAAAAGCATAAAAAGTTCCATTTACATTTGAAATCTTTACTCACTTGCCGCTTTTCCAACTTTAACTCATACGGAAATCAGTGGACCTTAACGGCCTGCATAAATACATACATACTTATTTTTTTCATCTTTCTCTGAACTAAACACACAAAATCTCGGCAAATATGATTTTCGTTTTTTTCTTGATTTTATTTCATTTTTTATTTTGCTCGATTTTAAACACCTGGCCGAGCCTTCGCCAATAGCAGTAGATAGTGTCATAGTGCTTCAACAGCATAAATAAGAAAATAAAGGAAACTTTCAATTGTGGCAACTCGACCATGGCTGCAAGCAAGTGTTTACTTTTACTTTGCTATCTTTGAGCATCAATTCTTATGTAGAAATTTATTTTATTTTTAATCGTATCTGGCAGGTTATTTGGCATAAGTGTGTGTATGCTGCCATGATTTTAGTGATTTTAAAATTGAAGTTTTCTTAAAAAGAATTTCTTTTGATGCCAATTTTTTGTAGAAATATTCAGGAGTAGGAGTTGGAATGATAAGGCCTGTGAACTTTGTTGTAGATCAAAAGTACAGCGATGTACGATTTGTTTTACGATTGAACAAAAAAGATGCCACTTTAAAAGTATTTTAAAGAGGGCTTTAACCCAAAGAGGATTTTGTGGTAGGAATACGCCTTTGGAAACGCTGCCAAGCAGCGCAGTCTCCAAATCAGCATTCCCTGAATTAAATTAAACAAAACGAAATTTCAGAAAGCAGCGATGAAAATAACTTCAAAGCTAAGCTGAGCCTCTTCGCCTGTATGTAAGACTCAAGTTGGATATTAATGGAAAATTAATAAAAAAATATTTCCTAGTTTTAACTAAATTTTGTTTAACCTCTTTGATTTGTTTCGACAATCCTCAAGTGTTTGTGTCCTTCCTTTTTTTCCAGTTTATACTTCCTTCTACTTCATTTTATTTAAAATTTTGGGTTACTTAGTTGCGTTCGGCCCCATTTCGGCCAATAACATATTTAAGTATGTCTTAAGACTTTTGCTATTGTTACAGACATAATAATGTGTCCTTTTCCTTCTGCATGCGTTTCTTTGGCTTAAAGTTTCCTTTTTCCTACACTTTATCCAACGAATTTTTTTCTACTCCAACACCTGCAAGATTTCCTTTTCAAATCAAGGCTCACAAAAAAATCGCATTTATATACTTTATTTAAAGCAATGATTTGGCGCCTACATTTTTTGCACAGTTTGCAAAAAATAAAAAAAAGAAATCACAATGAGTCTTATTTTGCTAATACTGCCTTTTCATGTCGAACGCACTCATATTTATTTACTTTTGAAGTGCTTTGTTATTTATTTTTTCTCTTTTCACATTAAATATCCATCTTTTCCGCCGCCCTTACATGATTTTTAACCTTTTTTGTTACTTTTATTTTACAACGAGTTTGTGCTTATTTTTTTAACTTAAATATGTTGTATGTATGCATTTTTTGCTTTGTGAAAAAGGTTGCCAACCCATAAGGCATATGCGTGCCTGAAAATTTTATGGCTATTTAAGTTGTAGTAAAATCACAATGCGGGTGTCCATTTATCTTTTAGTGCGGAAAATTGGCTGTATTAAGTTTTTACGGCCTTTTTCTGTAGCTACGTCAGTCCATGGTGTGTTGACCTTAATTTTGTTTACTTTTTGGCAGCAATTTCCATTGCTTAAATTATTTGCAATGGGGAAATTTGATTAAATGCAACATTTTGATCGCAAAAATTTAAGGTTTTAGTGAAAAGTTAGTAAATATTTAAAAATTTGGCACTCAAAATAAATTTCTATCACTTTGAAAAAAGCAAGTGTTTAGTATTTAAGTCTTTATTTGAAGAATGATTTTTTGATTTTTATTGAATATTTAACTTAGCATTACAAAATCACAGCTCAAAAATTCTAACTTACTCAATACCTTTCTTTCTTATTCATTTCAGGTAAACGCTGTCTTTGATAACTTTTTTACCCTTAAGTAAGTATTTACACATGTTTGTCAAAATTGGTAATATTTATGGCATGAGCAACAATAAAAGTTCAAATACTGGCAAAAAAAACTGCGCTCTACAGCCAACTCCTCAAATAAAGGCACAACTGCTTATTCATTAGTGCATTGCTCTTTAATCAAACCAGGAAACATCAGTGGTTATCGTTAACTTTGGGCCCGTACTTTATCACGGAATGCCTCACACCCTCATCCATAATATAGCTTGCCTGATCAAAGCAATATCTTTATGTTTATTTGAAAATAATGAGCTGTTCAGGACATTCTTCATAAAATTTGTTTTTTTGGTGGAACTTGGAAAGATTTAAACCAATTGGCGTAGCGGTGCGGCCTACATAAAAAAAAGTAAGTGCGCCTGGGCCTAGGGTTCGAACGATACTATCGATATTGAGTAAGTATCGATACTGAGGGTATAAAAATTAGTACTTTAATACTCGATACCTCATTTGGCGATTTTACTCGATACTTTCCAAAGTACTCGTAGTATCGAATACTTTTTAAAAAACACACTTTTTAAATTTTGTCTTCCATTGGCAACCCAATTTTCTTTACTTATATGGATTACTATCATTCCATTTTGTCCATCACTTAAAATATACTGAAATTTCGTGTAGTCTGTTACATAACATAAACCAAATACGTTAAAGATTAATGGCCTTATTCATAAAAAATAAAGTAGGCTTCAAGAGCTTAAATAAAATGACACTTTCATACATTTTTCAGTTTATAAACCTTTTTTATTTTTTATGAATAAGGCCATAAAACTTTACTTTAAACTTTACTTTAAAGTCACGAAAATACAGAATTTTTAGAAACTTTTAGGGTATGCAGTTTTGTAACCTATTCAACTTTCCGTGTAGCCTAGTACCGTTGACTTTTAATTAAAACTTGCACAATATTAAACAAAATTGAATAGCCTACAAAAATGCATACCCACAAAGTTTCCAAAGACTCTTAATAAAATTTAAAATTCGTGAAAGTAAATATGTGTGTATTAATGTATGTACATTTAACGTTTAAATTACTTCTAACGTGGAAGTAAGTTCTGCAATGAAATAAAAATCAAATATTTTAAATGTCTATTGTTTTAATTTCAGGAAATAACTAGATATACGATTGAAGAACAAAATAATTTTAGTATCCCAAGAAACGTCTTTTAATGAGTCCGATACTGAGTAGTATCGATACTTTTTCCCTGATACTTTTAGAGTATCGATACCATGAGCTCGATGCCAGAATGAGTACTCAGTATCGATACCAAAGTCTGAAATTTCGAACCCTACCTGGGCCACATTGAAGAAGTGAGACTTAGGTACGTTTCATGTCTAGTTTGTCTCACGTGATGTGATGCCAAGTAATGCGATGCGATGCGATGTGATGTGATGGGATGGCATGTCATGTGCTGTCATATCATGCCATGTGATGTCATGTTGTATGATGTCATATCATGTGATGTCATATGATGTGATAACTTATTATGTGATTTAATGTGATCTGACGTTATATAATGTGTTCACGTGAAATGTTCCGATTGTTATATCGATAACAATGTCGATAACTGATAACCGATAATAATATTGATTAACATGTCGTAAAAAATAAAACGATTACAAAAATCGATTAATTTATCCATAAATATATCGATAACTAGATCAATTATTATATCGATTACAATATGGACTATTTTATCGATAGCAATATCGCCCTTCATCCTCATATTTTTCTTCTTATATATCTTTATTTTTACATATTCCACTTCACCTTTGCCTTAAAGTGTTTAAATTTACATTGATCATCACTTTTGTCTTTATCATTACGCATCTTTGTTTTTGTTTTTGTTTTTGTTTTTGTTTTTACCTTTTCCGTTATCCTTTTCTTCATCTATGTACTTACTAAGCTTTACTTTCATTCCTGTATTGGTCTCAATCTAAATCTTATTCTTAAGCCGCTTATTAGGACGTTTTTGTTAAATTAATACCATTTGTATACATTTAAGAAGCATTTGTTTCCGTTGCAACCATTTCCGTCCAAACCATTTCCGGGTGCATCATTTTCATTGAATTTGCCAAGTTACTCCCCATCAATCACCGCCGCTAAAAAAGTTTCACTTAAGAAGCCTACAAAACATAAAACCAAAGACATAAGAGGCTGCCATGTTCAATACTCAGGCGATACTCGTCCTTCAAAGTGTATGGATATATAGGACTGCAATCAATAAGACCACCCAGATTTTTAGAGCTACTCAGCCCTCTCGTCACTGCCAAAGTCTTCATGATCTACAAATCATCACAAGATAACCATGATGGGGATTTCTTGTTTGCACGGTACAGTTTTGCAACCGCCCACTAACCTCTAACCGTTGTCCATGAGGCGCTTAATGTCGCCTGGTTGACCGACATTACATTTACTGCGACACCGTTAGTGCTTCTTCGATGAAATTCGCAGGAAAATAGTTCATCTCCACAGCAGGTCTTCTGTGTATTCTTTGGAGGGACCATAGGAAGGCTGTGAACTTGATAGGATCCTTTAAGCTCCACGTAACAATCTCCAGGTGAGACTTTTACAGTTTTGCTCAAGCTTTCATGTTATTTTGAGTCTAAGGCCTACCTGACTGTCCGATAAGATATTTATTCTGACCTCATAAGTCATTTTCAAAGTCTCAACGAATGATATTAAGAACCCCAAATTACCCCTTTTGCATCCACTCTTTATGCTTGCCATTTTTCTCAAATACAAAGGACCTACCACTTTGTATCAAGGGCGGAAAATAATCAGTTTTTTTTTAATTTTAACAAAAAAGTCAGCAATTGTAATCGTCGTAAAACAGTTTTATCTATACTGCTATATTTGTATTCGTCCGTCCTATTGTAATTTACAATGATTCTTATTTTTCGAGTTTAACCAATAATGAGTAAAGATAATAATTAATATTAAAGCTTTACTTTTCACTCAAAGGGAATTATTATTACTCGATTTTTACGTTCTTGATCAAAAATAATGATTACACAGGTCCACAAAAAAAATCGATGAAGGGTTCCTTTGACCAAACCTAGTCTATCATATGTTTTTGGGGTCGCTGAACACGAATCTAAAGTCCGTTTTGCTCCATCACGTCTAGATTTTTTCCTAACCTCAAAAAACACCTCGGATCTTCTCTGTCACGTAAAATCCGAGATGTTTTTTGAGGTTAGAAAAAAATCCAAATGACGTGATTGGCGCAAACAGACCTCGGATTCGCATTCAGGGCGTCAAATAATATAGGGGTAGAGGTTTGGTTCAATATGCAGAAACCTTTTTTTTGTAAACCCGTGTAATTATTATTTTTATGGGAAAAGATAAAAATTATAGAATAATGATTAAATACTGATTTAAACTATTTTACTCATAATGATTTCCGTCCCTGCTTTGTATGGTTACGTTAGAGCTTCCTTGCAGTGAAGTGTGCATGTTTACTGTAATGCCTATCCAGACCAAACGACAAAGCTCTATGAGTATGGCATTAGAGTCAGTTTTCTTGAAGTATCTCTCCAGTCAGCACAAAAAGGCTTGCATTCGAATCGCATTCGACTGGGAAATAAACCGAGCCATCTCACGTTCATACATTATGGTTATCATCCCTCAAACGTATATAGTTATTACGCAAATATCTCTCGGCAAGCTTATTGCCAGAATAAATAAGTTCACTCTTTTAGCAGTTAAATACGCCAACTGAATGCTAGGTTGATATGTACTATAACTAAATAACTACTATTATGTTTTCGAACAAAATTTCAACAAATAGTTTAATACATTCACTTTTACACTTCTGAAGTTCAGACACTCAAAAATCCATTAACAATTTAAAATTTCATTGCATACTTTTAGTATGAAAATAAACGCAAACAATGTTGGTCGCTGAAAAGTTAAGGTAGTAACATTAAAATATTTTCCAGTTTTTTGTTTCGTGCAACATTTCGACGTAGAAAACTTTTCGAATGAGCTGCACTCTCATGTCGCCACAACAATTTGCACTGCCACAAAAATTACAACTGTAAAAATAAAAAAAAAAACATGTGCTGTAAACCAGCAGAGTATAAAGCTTATAAAAAGGAAGAAAATACTTAATAGCAGCAATGTAATAAAAATCCAACATGCGAGCAATCAGTGGCAAACAAACATTGCCACAGATCATCGTATAAATATTTTGAAGCTTATGTGTCGGTAAATATGTACCGATTGCGATGCCGCACATGAAAATATATACAATGTAAGTATTTGCGCTCAACAGGAGTGGGTAGAAAAAAAATTGCTTAGCGTTTTATATTCTTTTGAATTTTCTTTTTTGGCGGTACACCCTGTAAAATTACATTAAATGCTACCGCATATATGCACGTATGTTTACTCGGCAATCATATCTGCCCTGATGTGCCGTGCGTCTTTCAACCCAGCAGCGAAAATTGTACTAAAATAAGATATATAACTAAAATAAAACTGAAAAACTATATATAAAAAAAATAAAAAATATTTGGAAATCGCTCGGTCCGAGGATCGAACCTGGGTTTCACCGAATTTTAGTACGCAGTTCTCATCAATAGGCTAACGCGGACGCCAGGCTTGTTTTATTTGCTTACTTGCACAATATTCATACAACAGCTGACTCTTTTGGTCAGTGTTGTCATCGAAAATTCTCCTGATCCGCATTAATTCTGAGGATTAGCTGCAGAACTAAATCCCCAATACAATTTCGAGTTCATCTACTAAGGGGGAATGTTTTCATAAAGTTTAACGAAAATATTCGCTGAATAAGTTTGAAATCGCAAAACGTAATCCATGCAAAACTCAATGAATTTTTCATAAGAAAACAGTAATTTCCCAAACTAGTCCATTTTCCTACAGGGCATATGTATGTATACGTGCGCTTCTTCAAATATGGCTATGATTAAAAAAGTGCATTGAGGTGTGCTGTCGAAACGCGCGCATATTAACACTTTTGCTGAGCCATTAACGGACACACAGCCTCAGATGAGCAGTGGCGCAAAGCTCACTCAGCGGCGCATTTATTACATAAATTTGTTTTTCTGTTTTTTACTTTTTACAGCACTGCTGCTACACCGATGATAACCTGGCTTTTAGTTTACACTTTTCTTCATTAAGTATATATACACACACATACATACACATATATTTCAATTTTAATTTTTTATTTAAAAACCCTCGGCGCGCTTTATGTAACAGCCAGTGATATGACTTCCTTTTTTAATGTGGGTTGGCAGTATGATGCAACATTTCAGCGCATTTCGGCAACTTTGGTTGGAGCGCTTATATGTAGGTATATAAATTATAGATTAACACCTTACAAGTTCACATACGTAGTTGTGGGCTTAAGTTCCGCCTGAAAATAGAGATGTAAAGAAAAATTATTATGGACGAAAGCATATTCGATTAAAAGGTTCCGACAGTTCACAATAGTGCGTGTTTTTAAGTGCTTACAAGGGAAACTGTTTATTTGAATTTGCATACTAATTTAGTTTATAATAAAGAGCCAAGTTTAATGGTAACTCTTTGGCTGTCCATCAGAGGCATGGTTTTGATATGCATTCATACACGTTGAATGTATGAAAACACCGAATTAAGATATTCCTTCTCACGGTTAAGTTTCGTTATTTTTTTCACAGATAAAATTTACGTTTTTCCAGAGATCCATTATTTAGCTGAACACTTCTCTGAGAAATGCAAAAGCGATAGTTCGAGCATAATCGCTTTCACATGAATGCGACCGCACATTAATCTCCCGAAAGCTTCATGAACAAACTTGGCACCAGCTTTGATAGTAAAGAAACCAATAAGATTTTATAAATTATCCTTCCATAACTTTTCTTTAATTTTTGTGTTATATAACACCGTGCAACAGTAAATTTTACACACACAAAAAGTAATCAATCGCGAAACTATGGTTAAATTATAGTAAAACTGCGTACTTAGATTTTCTCTCTGACGTCAGCATTTATTTTTTAAAGGACTTTGAAATTTCAAAAAATTATCTAAAAAAATTCAGTCCTATGTAGGATAACAATAAGGGTATCGTATAAAAGAAAAATTTCTTTAGAATTATAAAATAATAAATTTTTTGGTGCATAGGGGCGTGTGATTATGGCAAATGTCCTTTAAAAATTGTGTCCTTAAATAACCTTGGAAATTTATTTTTTTAATGATTGTTTGAGGACTAGTAGACACACGACCTCATCATCGAATTTCGTCCTGCAAACTTTATTATCTTAAAAAGATAAATTTTATTAAAAGCGCATTTTCAATATCTATTCGTCGTTGTAAACCAAAAAATTTTATTGTTTTTAAATTCTACAGAATTTTCTCTCTCATTTGGTACCCATATTTTTATTCTACATTGCAATGATTTTTTAAATAATTTTTTGAATTATTTAATCATAAATATCTTTTTAGGATTTCAAAGTCCCTATTTACTATATTTTCAGACAACTTCTGCTTTCATATCTTCCTATCTTCCATCTTTGACAATTGTAGCCTCCAAGGCTTCATATTTAAGCAGAAAGCAAGTTCTCTGAGCTGGGAAGAGATTGAATGGGTTAGTGGCATACAATTTCCGTTTGAGGTTCTATAATCAAATAGTAGCATCACAGTTTTAGTGGCACAACCAGATGTTCATTATTATTAATGGGTAATTTTTATGGCAAAATTCAAAGAATGCTTAAGTTTGTTCTCGTAAAACTAGCATGCGTCTAGATACATATGTATGTATGTATGTATACAGAGTAGGACAAATGAAAGCAACTATGTATTTATATAAGCAGTGGTAATTAACTTTTCTTTTCTTACTGACCTTCTTGTAACTTAAATTTCTTACATCGTTTTAATTCGCGTTAGTGTTCTTCTAAGAGCCAGAGTTTGAGGTAATCATCACATATTTGTGTTTAATAAATAACAATTTTTCCACATTTTCATCATGTGCATTTCAAACATACCGCGAACTACTAGCATTTCAAAGTACATACACTACTACTAGCAGACATGTTCATCATACGACCTGTCGCCTTTCGAGTTTACTCGCACTGAAGTTAATTATACGCCAAGTGGTTACTTTAGCTGACCATTCACAAATAGGTTAGTGTTATGTGTTTTCGGTAAGAAGATTAAAAAAAGAAAAAATGTGAAAATCTGCAATGTTTTTGGCTGGGCTTAAATTTGTTGAATTTTAGTGAAATAAATTGCACAAAGTGCAAAGGCAAACTTGTATTTTCTTAGAAACAGTTAAAATGAAAATCCTATTACAAACTCGGTGAAAAAATGTAAACAACTTGATTCAATTCTTTTGAGTATTTAAACTTTGTTTTATTTATTATACATTCTCTTTTTGAATATTTGAGTATAATTTTATTCCATGAGTTGTTGCTAGCTTAATTTCTATGTATGTACATACCTTTCCGTAGATGTACGTATGTTTTTATGCATATATATATATATGTAAATATGTATGCAAATCCATGTGTATACGCTCGTATAGTGTATCTATGTTCTGACCATAGTAAATGTACATAAATAATAACAATATATATAGCATTTATTTTTATTAACAAATTTCAGTGAACAACAAAAATATAAATGGTTTCGTACTTACTTGGCGTGTTTTGTGGTTAAATTGTTGATAAGATTTAACTGTTGTACCATAAAAAAATGCAATCAAAAATACGAGTATTCGGTGAATAATAAAATTTAAATACAAAATATTTTGCTGTACTAAACGTATTTGTCAACATTTAGCTTGTTTTGGCAGTCGTATTTACTTATTGCAGGAGAAATATTTGAATGATGCGAACTAGAAAATACGCTTTAAAATTTTCATCAAAAAGTTTGTTTCAATTTAAATACCTAAGAATGCTTTTAAAGTTTGCCATCATTTATTTATATGTACAAATGTATGTATGTATGTATGTATATGTATAAATAACACGAAATAGCGACATGCTTTTACTGCATTAATAAAAATGAAGAATGGCATTTTTGTATTTCAAACGGCATGCGATTGGAATTCAAAAGCTGTTGCCAAGCAAAAGGGATTACTTGTGCAGAAGCCTTTTTAATAGCAGCCACTGCAGAATTCCAATAAAATGGCATGCAAGTAAAATGTGAAAAAATATTTAACATTTTTTGTTTTTTTTTTTTTATGAAATGGCCTAAAACACGATTAATCAAACTAATAAGAGAAGGCAGCAAATATTGTCTCGGCAACAGCATAGCAAAAACAAATGCAAACTCGTAGGCACGGCTCGTCGTTAGCCCTTCCATCAAAAATCATTTATCTTGCTTTCGACAGAAATCGATTGGATTGCAAAGCTGAGCAGAATAAGAAATTTTAAAACAAAAAGGACACGGTAAAGAAATATTTACTTAGTATATCTCTGCGTATTTGAGTGTGACATTGGGAAAATTGGAAAGGTAAAAATATTGTATTTAAAAATAGAAGTATATAAAATTTTAGCAGGTGCATACATACATACAAATGTAAAATTTTCAAAATCACAAGATTAATGAATTACTTTTTAACCAGAATTAGAAACGGTGTCTTTGAGAATAAATATGTATGTATGTATGTATGTTATGCCATGTTATGGATTCATTTAAATTTGAACCGACAAAAACATTTCAACCCTAGGAGAGTTTACTTTTTAAAACAATGAGAAAATTATGCTCCGAATTCCCCGCACAAATACTAAGGCGAGGCTAATGAAAAGGCAACATTTTTGTTAGAAAAGAAGACACCATTAAACCCAAAAAAATAATTTTCTCTTCCTCTTGCCATGAAATGGAATAATGGAATAATTTTTTATGAAATTGGCATAATTTTTATGATTTTATAAGTCTGAACTGCATTTTTATATGAACTCTAGCGTATAATTTCCTCTAAATTGGGAACACGATCTCAGAATTTAAGAAGGTGGGAGAGTTTTCGAGATACAGCCTTTTTTTGAGATCTGAAAAAAAAATAGAAATGAGATATTAGTGGCGACTAGTATTTTCAGGTACAAAATCGCATATTGCAGCCATAACGTGTGAAGTCTTTCGTTTGAAATCACTTTCGCAAATTTTTTTATTATAATTAGAACGTTGCGCTGCCCAAGTCCAATCCTTGGTTTTATCGCATTGCAGTACGCCTCTAACCAATGGGCTAATCGGGGCTAGTGGTGAGTTTTCCAAACAATGTCGTGTTCGACATTTTCTTATTTTCTTTTTTAATTTCGTCAGAAGTATCGGTATTTTTTCAAATATTATGACCTTATACGCACATTTGGTGACTGGTTCGGGACTATTACTGGGATATGTCGGAAATAGTTTGGGAATAGTAAGGGACCATTTCGGCACAGTTCTAGATGATTTTGGGAAAAATTCACGACTTTTTCAGAACCAATTGAGAATCATCTCATCTAACCTCATAAGGAATGTATGTATGTGAACCGCCTAAGGCGTTTCCAAGCCGTACAAAGATGTTTACACATCAAATTTCATTAGTGCCTTTTTTTGTTTTTCTTACCAAGTATACATATGTAAGTATTTACATTAATTTATCAAGAAAGAAATTTCACTAAATATACTTTTGTTAATTTTATATTTTTTATATGGCCTACAATGATATTTAAAAAAAAAAGCGGACATTTTTTTGACAATTGCTACTAACAGTTTCATATACTTGGATTAAAACTAAAATTTTTGTTTACAAGTAGACCTTATAAATCTTTAGGCTTAACAGAAGGTTTGTATTACTCTTTTTAGAATTTTTTGTCACAAATTAAAAGTAAAGGAAACACTTTCACTCCTTCCCCCATGCAATATTGATAACGTTGTTTAAATAAGTAATAAACTCATAAAACAAACGAATAAAATGTAAGAAAAAGCAATTTTCAGAATTAGAAAAAAAAAACGTGTTCTACCTAAAATACTCCCACCTTTTTCTCTACAATAATAAAAAAAAAAATTAAACGAAAGCGACCCTGGCTACCCTTTCATTCACTTTCATACTCTTAACCTTTTTTACTGCCGACCTTATAACCAGCCATGATGCCATTTCATTTCGTGATTGTTTGTGGCATTGAATGAGCGGTTGAATGAACGAGGAAACTTTAAGCCGACCACTAGCCACTCAGTTGTACGCAAGTAGAATACTAAAAATACCACAACCATTTGTTGTTATTGCTGCTGTTGAACAGCCTTCCGCATTGACGACTCCTTCACTGCCTCATTGGGCGTACAGTGCGTATACGTAACCTTCGTTATTATTTTCGTTCAGACAATGAGTGAGTATCTTATTTTCCCTAAGCGCAATTTTCTACCTACTACACAAATACCTACAAACAACCATAAAAGGCAGTCGGAAGGCAATGTAAGTAAAGAAGGATAGCGAAAAAAAGAACAAATATTAAGATGAAAATGTAGGCGACCACCAAGAAATAGAAAAGAAATTAAAATTAAGCTATTGGAGTTGGAGGCGACGACCGAAAGGTTGGTGTGTGGCAAAAAATGTCGCATGTTTGCACGTCGCAAAAATTCTTACCAGCCGTTCGCCAGCCGTTCGCCAAAAGGAGAAAAGAATTTCACTAGCATAAATACGTGACAGTGGCGGCAAGCAAAGCGCAACCTAAGCAAACACAAGCGCCCAAATTTTTAAGACCAAATCTTTATATATATTAGATTGGTTGCTTGTAAGATGCTTTTCTAGTTCTAAGTTGCTTTGCGCTTGATGGCTGCCTACTTGCTTGCTTGCTTGCTTACTTGAGCGCTCCTTTTTTCTTGCTTTACCTTTTTTATTTATTTTTTATTTTTTTCATTCTACCTTTTTTCGCCTAACTTTCTTTGTATTCGCTACAACTCGTCGTTTCCCTGTTCCACTTTGTTTTTGTTGTACTTTAGAAAGCAACCGAAAAACTTGTGACAAAATTGCAAGCACGTTGCTGCAACAAACTTAATCCTCTCTCCTGCCATAGCTTGTGTATTTAGTACTTTTATTTGTTGTTATATTTTCTGTTATTCTTGGCATTGTCGTTGAGTTTACATACACAACATTTTTGTGTTGTTTTCCCTCTTCGCGCGCAAAACTCGCTTCAGCTTCTTAGAAAGTTCTCAAAACGTGCTTCGAACTTCGACAACATGATTAGGCGGCTGGTTCAGTTGGGTTAAGTTTTCTTCGGAGCGAGTGCAAACACTCCGATTTTGACATGCTCACGCATGCACACACTCAGCTGTACAAGGGCTGGTGAACTTGCATTTCTCTAAGCCTTTTGGGCTAAAAATTCAATAAAGCAATATTAGTTGGACTGTGGAATGTATTTACTTTGATGAGTGGAAAGTTATATAGGCAACAGTTATTTGTATGCGCAAAGTTGGTTGTAAAAATCAATATTAGTTAAATTTTTGTCAGCTCAATGAACTGCAAATAGGAGGGCAGTGTTCATCGACTTTCTCGGTTCAATAATGGATATTTAACAGGTTGGGTATGTTGGGAATTATTTCAATATTTGTTGCCAGTTTTACAATCTAACGGAATCCTCACATAAACGTTTTTTCTTACGTACGTAGATTTGTAGGAGTAAATACCAGAGGCAGTAAATAAAGGTAATTTTAAATTTTTGAAATCAAAAAGGCGTTATGAAAAATAAACTGTTCCACCCCTTTTTTGAAGATACCATAAGAATCGCCTCTCATCGTAGCTTATAATTTGGGCCTATTTCAAGATTTTAAGCATTTTCGAGGCCCTTCGGTATTCTCGGAACTATTTGCGGATTTTCGTGACTATTTCCGGGGATTCCCTAAATCGTCACCGAACATGCACGAAAGTCCGGCGAATCGGTAAATAACCCCGAAAATCCTAAGTACCTAATCCCGAATGTCCCGAGAAAGTCCCTAGAATCCCAAAGTAGTCCCGAAAATCAAGAAATAGTCCCCGAAAATCCAAAAATAGTCCGGCAGATTCTTAAATAGACAGGAGAAACCCAAAATAGTCCCGAGAAACCGGAATAGTCAAAAAAACCCAAAATTGTCTCAAGAATCCCCAAAATCTCGAAGGATTAGCAAAAATTCCGAGAACACCGATAGTTCCGCCAATACCGAGGCTCTCCCGATAATATCGTAATAGTCCCGAAAATCTCGAAATAGTTTCGAAAATAGCAACGTAGTCAAGAAAATTCCGAAGTAGTCTCAAAAATCTTTAAGCGGTGCTGAAATATCCCGTTAGATCCAAAGTACTACTTACATTCAAAAATTTGGAAAAGTATCACACGAATAATCACAAAAAGTTTTTTGATCAAAATGGGACTAGTATAGGATACTAAATACCCTTATAGGTATATAAATACATATACAGTTTTTTTTTTGCAACTTGAATACAATCAATAAACCGCAATTTCGAAATTACTATTTGGCTGTCATGATTTTAATTATTAATCAAACAAAGCAAATGTGAAATAACATGAAAAGAGGTGGGGAAAAGTTTATCGAGATAACTGTCAGCCATTTCAAAGCAAACCTCAAAGTAACTTTTGACAGCGCGTATGAATTATTTATTAGCGGTGTAGAAGCAGCAACGTAAAAAAGATGTTGCTGTAGCAAATGAGTTGCTTTTTGTGCGATTTTGTGTATTTCTACATATTCCATATTTGTAATTACTTAAATGATAAAGCAAAAAAAAAAAATTAGTTATGTTTCTCACAAAGAGAGTAATAGAATTTTAGAAAAATTTGCTGACTACTGGCAAAAACATAAAACGATTGCAAGCTGCTAGACACTTAGCACCTATTAAACGTGAAATAAAGTGAACATAATCTCTTTTGTTCAATCATAAAATAAACATGTTACAGAACATCAAAATTGTTCAGTAGGCTTAATCAATTTTCCCATTCACCACTCACTTGTAATGGAGAAAATGCTTTTTGCTTAAATTGTTTCTTAAATTTACCTTTGGCTTTTATTAAAAGTAAATAAACTTAATTTACAAAATTTTATAAACAAAAAATTTGACAGAAACGCATTACGTGAAATCCACTGAAATCATTTAAAGCGCTGTGGCACGTGCAACAAAATGTGGCATTTAAATTTGAAATATTTTAAAGGCAAAAAGGGTAACAGAGCAGAATGATAACTCTTGTAAAGAGGATTCAAAGCAGAAAATGCAAAATTTAGATGAAAAACAAAACAGAAAATGCTGCAGGGCAGTCGGCTACTCTTATAGTACATATGTATGTACATATATGTATGTAAGTATGTAAAGGAAAATATGTTGTAGTAGTGTAAACAGAAGAAGCGGTAAGGGCAGACAGCTGGACGTAAATAGAAATGCAGAGTATCCCATGGGAATACCTGTACGCTTACAAATGTAATATCTCCAGATACTTACCTACGGACCTACGTACATACATACATATAAATGTACCTACTAATACATACACTTTCATATATGTATTAACTAAGTTGTTATGACTGACATGGTCGCAGACACAAACACACATTTGGTGGGTGGTGTTGAAGCAGAAAAACAATGGTTTGTGTGTCAAAAAACTAGAGACTTTCATGTGCTTGGCTGCAAGTACATAAAGGTATGTGTGCAAGTGCTTGTTTATGGAAAAGTGAATGTACTGAGGAATGATGACGAAAAAGGTAGGTCTTCAAATGACGCGACATCATGAACGACAATGGCCAAAAAGGTAAAAAGTGAAATGTAAAAGACAAGTGGAAATAGATGTTAGTTGGTACACATTAGGAAGGATCGTGTATTTTCAGTTAAAAAGTGGATTATTTTTTAAAGTGTGCATACTACCAGATTTAGAGCGCTGCTTGGAGAACCTATAACCTTAGACACCGGCTCTCCTCTAGCCCATAAACATTATTTATAAGTTAAAACATCTAGCGTAAGTGTTTGGAGTTTCTTGTCTTTGAAGATTGTATTTTATTTACTTGCGTTCAGCCACAATTTTTTTGAGGCAAAAATCACCCTTCGCCCTAATGTAGACAAAACATATGTAGTTGTGCTCCAAACATAATCACACATACAGCCGTGTTAAAGGTGATTCCAGAAAAACAGCAGCCATGCACAAAAAACGACAGCTTTTGAAACACGAAACCAGGTTAAAACTCTGAAATATGCTAAAGCATATTTTCAGGCGTTTTTCATAATAAATTCCTACTCATCGCTAGCAGCAGTCAGCAGTGGTCTAGTGAATAAACATAACATTCGTATATACTTACACACGCTTGCATGCATACATACATACATATATTCCACTCAGAGTATTTAAATAAACATTTCTTGTGTTTTGCAAATCCGTTTTCGACTTTTTGCTTTTAAAACTTTGTTGTGACGCCACTTTGATACGCCGCTGGAACTGTGGGAATAGACCAATGCAGCTAGAGCAGGTGTTACCGTAACAACTTCAATGCTGAATACCTTGTTTTGCGTTCTACCTATGTTGCTCGGACCCAAAAATGTTAATTTTAATAGAACAAGTACAACAAAAAAGGAAAATAAAACACCTAAAACACATGCAAAGCCTACGGCCAAGAGCCAACTAATGGCACATTGTTATCTACGCACTCTGGGTTAAATTTTTATTGGCGGAATTAAAAGACGGGGACAATTTTACTAAGAGAGTAAACAAGAAAAGAACGCAGCAAAAATAAAACACACAAGCAAAAACAAATTCAAAATCTTAAAACTTGCTCTTTCACGCTCTTAAATTGATTAAATCTAATTCGAATTTTTGTCGGGTGGCAACGCTCTTTAAAAATATTTTTCTAAACAAAGCTTTCTTATACCCCTTTCGTTTAACATCTGTATTTAATTGCTTGATTTAACTTATGAAAAAATGGCATTTTACTTTAAAGAGGTAGATACAGCTTTCTTAATCTTTTTTTGTCGTTTCAAATAATCATTTCTATCTAAATACCCATATTGAAATATTTCTTTTACCATATTAATTAATCTAATTTCAACTTTTCGAACAGGTGGCAGCACGCTTAAATGGTATTTTCGAAGGAAATCGTTTTTGAGTCATTTTCTTTGATACGCACCTGATGGCGTTACTCCATTTAACTGATAATTTGATCAATTTAAACTTTTTTAAAAACTGGCAACCCCCTAAAAATATTTTCGAAAATAATCGTTTTGGAACCCCTTTGATTTGTCACCCATGTTGTTTTAATACTTTAGTTATTTATAAAAATTTTAGTACTATTTTTAT
This sequence comes from Rhagoletis zephyria, assembly GCF_001687245.7. Taxonomy (NCBI): domain Eukaryota; kingdom Metazoa; phylum Arthropoda; class Insecta; order Diptera; family Tephritidae; genus Rhagoletis; species Rhagoletis zephyria. The sequence continues at coordinate 188,210 of NW_016157261.1, read as the reverse complement.
TCCACAGCTTTATAAACAACTTCACTCTTCTGTTTCTAGTCGCTTTGCTAAAAAGTATTAGTGAAAGTAATCAGTAAAACGCCTTATTTCAGCTCCATGAACTTTATGTCCACTTCCCCACCGCTCCGTGAATTTATGACCCTCTAAACTTTATAGCTCGACTTTTAAAAACTCATTAGGTATGCATTGAATCAAGTGAAAAATCTTCGCAAAAGAGATTTGCAACTCACGCGGAAAAATGCTTTGGATAAAGCTAAACTCAAACAAAGAAAAACAAAATAAAGGAAAATATGCAAGCGGAGAAGCATAAAATTATTTACGATCAAAGCTAAAGCAGTTCGTCAAAAGCCAGTAAATTACATAACAAATGTATGTATGTGTATAAAGTTTATGCTATAAACGATTGTGCGTATGTGTACAACATATACGTCAGTATGTATGTCGGTGTGCATATATGCCATGCAAAAAATGTGCTTACTCCGGGATGACTCCGGGAGCAATCGCAAAAGGAATATGCGACTAATACCACTTTTCAACTTTTTATATGGAGGGAAGTGTTAACTTTTATTTAAGGATAAGGATTTCGTTGATTAAAAGCATACATATTACACTGACAAAAACCAAAAATTTTTAAAACACACGAAAAAATCAATATATTCACAAAACTCGGAGTCAAATATAGTGTAACTGCGTTTATAATTTTTCTCTCTGAGGTCAGGATTTTTTTTAAAGGACTTTGAAATATCTAGCATATGATTGAATAAAAAAATGATTTAAAAGATTTGGTGCATTGTAGAGTAACAATATGGGTATCACTTAAAAGGAAAAATTCTGTAGAATTTAAAAAAAATTGAATTTTTTGGTGCACCAGGATGAATAAGTGTTGAAAATGTCCTTTTAAAACTTTATCCTTGAGTATCCTTGGAAATTTCCAATATTTATTATTGAAAAAGATATATGTCAAGAACTAATATGTAAACTACCACATCCTCGAATTTCGTCCTTCTAACTTTATTAGGACCGATTTTTAAAAAATTGAAATTGATGGTGCACCTAAAATTTATTTATTTTTTCTATTCTACACAATTTTTTTCTTTTAATTGATACCCATATTGTTATTCTAAAATCCACCGAATCTTTTGAATAATTGTTCAATTCAATCATATTCTAGAAATCTCAAAGTCCTTTAAAAAAAATCCTGACAACAGAGAGAAAAACTAAAATTGCATTTTTAATATATTTGGCCTCTATTTTTGTGAATATATTGATTTTTTCGTGTGTAAAATTTACTGTCGCACGGTGTTATTGAGTCGGTGATCGTTTCCGTATGCGATCAGGAAAGGATGACTCGAAACTAATCGCTCTCCAATAGCACCTAAATGAGACTAGCTGCGCCTAACTAATACCAAATTGTGCTCCATTAAGACTAATCTCGGAATAGTCTCTTAATAGATTAGTCGCACAATTTTTTGCAGGGTGTATTCATGGGTACAAGTGTGTTTGAAAAGCTTTGCATGCAAACTTACACAATATTTATGCGTGCGTTCGCATTGGGGCAAGGACAAAAATTTATCGCCTCGTAAAATGCAAACGCGTTCTCCTCAAATCCGTCTGCTATCCACTTACTCAGTGCTCGCGTTCCGCTGCTTTATCCACTTTTCAACTTAACGCATTTGATGTGGAAACTCCACAAATCTTTGCAAAACATAATGCGATTTTAACGCCATACATACATACCACTCATTTGTTTTTTTACTGCGCTGGTAGCACCAAAACAAATCAGTAAACCAATCAATTTTCTTGCCAACAGCAATTGGCGGCGCTATCAGCCGAAACGCATTTATGCGCACGCCCTCCAGCAGCGCTGTGGTAACCCTACATTTACGCACATTTTGCTTTCTGTCTGTTTCATCAGCCGCCATAAAACGCGGCAAAATGAGCTTACAACATAATACCATTTGCCTAATGAGATTTAAAATAAATGCCATTTTAAGTTTTCGACCGCTTGTTGGCGTTAACTTTTTGGGATTTGGGTTTGCTTTCTTGCAAATACAGAAATATTTATTTACTATTTGTAGGCTTCCGCCCATTGTGTAGGTATTTTTATTTACAATTATCTACCATTACGATGGATATTACTATACCATTAGAACTACCATTACTATGGTCATAACCATTGCAATTATCAATACAATTACCATTTCTATCACCATAACCATTACTTTAACCATTATTACCATTACTATTACCGTCAGCATTTCATTAGCATTACCTTCGCCACCACCATTATCATCGTCATTACCCACAACATTACCATTACCATTACTTTTTTCAGTACCATTACTGGTATCAATACCATTAGCATTAGCATTACCATTAACATGACCATTACGATTACCGTTACCATTAGCATTATGCATTACTATTAGCATTAGTATTACCAAAACCATTCGCATTACCATTACTATTGCCATTACAATCACCAATTCTTATCTACCCAGATTACTTTGCGTTTTTAAACAGTCCTTGTGTTCATATTCTGCGTACGTACCAAAATCTTTCTTGGGCTCACGAATTCTAAAATTGCTTACTGTGTACTTATGTATTTGTTTTAAATATTAACAGTCAATTCTTTATCGCTTTAACATCCTTTAAAGTTTCTCCAAATCTTTCAAAAAATGTAGTGCAACGACATTGACTTTTAATTCTTTCCGCCCAAGTGCCATTGCACAAAAATTTCTAATATTGAATTCGGCGCCAAAGCCCACAACAGAGTGCCAACCACAAAGCGAATTCGAAAACTAAAGCAACTAAAGTGCCTTCACTCGAAAAAAAAAATCTTCACTTTTTCCCATCAAATACTCACACACTGCCACGAATATTTCAAATTTTTTGCCTAACGCTCTGAACAATGATATCCTTGAAGCATCAACAGCAGCAGAGACGCTGCCAAAGCGCACAATCTCATCGCAAATCAAAAAAAAAAAAAAAAAAAAACCTTTGTGTTTGCTCAGCGCTGCTAAGCTATGTGATTCGCTTCAAAAGCAACCGCTGCTACTTTTTTCACACTCACATCAAAGCGATTTGCCTTTACGCCGCAGCGTTGGCTTCGTCAATCGGCTCCTTTTGGCTTAATATTTTCGGCAGCAGCGGCGCCAGCCAGCATCTGCATTTCATGCAAAGTCTGTTTTATTAGTGATTCGCCTGCCTCACCGCTTGACTGCCTAAATGTATGCTACTCTATGGCACAATCGCTCTGCAAATCGCATGTCTGCCTGCTGCTTATCGCTGCTTTTGCGGCATTTGCTTTACTGCGTGGCATAACAAACGAATGCAACGCAACGATTGTGCGCTTTGCTGTGAATGTGGTCTGAATCCTTTGAATGGCGAGTGAGTGCTTGTGCGGCAGCAGGGAATTTTTGGTGTTGCATTGTTCGTAAATTCGCTATTCTTAGCTTTGGCGTTTGAGATATTTTTTCCGTTGGTACCTCCTTTTTTTCTTTGAGTGCTTTGTGCGTTTAGCCGTATCGCTTGATGGTTAGCAGCCTCTCTTGATAATACTTGTCTTATGCGCTTTGAAGTTGGAAAATTGATCTTCTAAAAAGGGAAAAAGAAGTGAGTAAAAAAGACGGCCAAATTCGATACTGGGAATCGAAACTTAAATCGGCTGTTTTTTTGTGTTTTTTTTGTGGTAAAAACGATGTTTATTTACGTTCGCAATGCATTTAGGAAGGTATCATACTTTCAGCCGGAAGCAAATTTGCCCACTCGTAGCGCCAGCATGAGGCATATCCCCCAGCGATGGTTACAACTTTTGCATTGTACTGTGATGACGCCACACCAAATTCTTTCTTCGAATTGGTTTAACGTTAAAAGCCCGTTTCTTGTTAAGTTTCGTGTCATTAAGGCCATTAGATTTTACAGTCGTTTCGATTGCTCCATAGAACATTTGTGACCTCTGTTGTGGACTCGTAAATTTTTCTCTGCGAATCACGAATTTTCGGTTGTAGGAAGTTAAGTATCTGCCTAGCTGATCTGCATTACCGAACGGTGTGCAGCCATCTCATCGGCTCTTTCGATGATGCTATGTCTAAGAAGCATTGAAGTGACTCAGTAATGCTAGGCACTTTCATTATTTAGATAAAAATGCATTCAATTCCGCTAGGCTGTCAACGAATATATAACTTCCCTTGACTTACTATTTTGTTTAAGACAAGCGGCCTTCTTTATGGCGAAGGTCGTTATAACTTTTACAAAAATCGTAATACCTGGCTCTGAACCAGGCAGTCTGGTAGCCAATATGCCATTGCTACCATAATAAGCTTTATGCCTAGCTCAGCGAGCGTTTGGCAATCTCTATATCTATATCACTTTAATCCACTTACTCCCTTACATCGAATTGTTCAGATGTGAAGTTTTGCGATAAATCCCCGATTTTTTTTTTACTAATAAGACCAGTAAGAAAACCCCATTGTAAACAGTGTCGATGTGAAAATTCGAAAAACTTAAATCAGTAAGGCAAATTTTAAATCAAGCAGCATGTACATGTATATATATGTACACATGTATATGAATACTCTCTTTGAGAACATGTGTCTCAGGTGTGTTATGAATCTTACTCGGTACATGTATTTATTGTATACCCATAGGATACCCCTTACCACTTTCATACTTACCAGTTTACGGTTTTTATTATATTATTTCTTGGATAATACTCACTCAATAAAATGCATACATAGGTACGTTTGTAGATTAGGGTGGTCGCAAAAAAAGAATAAAGTCGGAATTTTAATGCTCCTACCCCCTAGGATTGTTCTATACCGAAAAAAGTATAGTCGATTTTTTTTTAATTTTGAAATAAAAAAATGTTTAGAGTTCGCTCAAAGCGCCCAAAGTTTTCCATGTATTTTAGATGGGAAAAAACAATTTTTCATAGAAATGTTTTATTCTTCTTGAAAATAAATATTTTTCGATCGGAAAACCTTGTTTATCTTCATGAGACTTTCAATAGTAATACCCAATTGTTTATTAAACCAGTTTTTAGTATTAGCTATATTTTAGAGCAGCCCTAAACCCCCAAAAAATTCAAAGGGGGACCAACACAAATTGCTGGTAATAAAATAGAAAATTGGGTACTATTTTGGAAGAGAAACAAAGTTTTCTGATCAAAAAATATTGATTTTATATATTACTACAAAAATTAGTTTTTCCCCCATATAAATAAAATCTATGGAAAACTTTGAGCGCTTTGAGTGGCCTCTAATTATTATTTTTATTTCCCAATCCTAGGGGGTAAGAGCATTCAAATTCGCACTTTATTTTTTAACATGCATTTTTGGACCACCCCAATGTAGATACATACATAACTACTATAACATTTCTATGCTCCTTCTCTCATCCGTGTACTAGTGGTATGTGTTAATTAATGACATTAACATCGCCTCTAATATACTTATTACGTTGGATAATTATAATTGCATTTCGTGATTTTTTTGATATTTTCTTTTGAAAATATTATTTGTATGGTTTTGATCATTTCATTCGTAACCAACAGCTGCCCGACATGCTTGAAACTAACTGGCTGAGAAAATACATTGGGGTATTTATGAAACACACACACTTACTTTAAGTTTTCTGGCCTTACTCAAGCAGGCAAATTAGTTATGTATTTAGAAAATGGATGCCAGGAGCACGGGTGATAACCCCATACCAACCATGCAATATAAAATCGGAACTATAGAATAAAGTTTGTATTTCCTTAACTTAATCAGAATATTAATTTTCTTCTTACCACCAATTTATACGATGCCAAGAATCAAAATAGGCCAGAGACATTTTTGTAGGTTTTAACTATTTTTCTTTGTTAAAAAAATTTTTAATATTTTTTAATGAAAATATATGTAGCTTGCTATCTCAAAAAATTGTAAAACAAATTTACAATCTTTGTAGAACCTTCATGAAAATTCGACGAACTTTAACAAATGTTCAATAAAACTTAAAACTTGTTAACCGAATTTTTTTGTGTATACAGTTTTGAAGCCAATTAAGTTTTGGTATGATACAGTGCAAGTTTGAATTAGCTAGGACCTACCGTTGATTTTTGACCATTTTTTATTTGCGCAACATAAGCAACACCTCTCACAAAAAAAATTCCAAAGATCAGCGTTAAGTCTGCATACTAAGAATATTTCTAAGAAATCTAATTAAAAATCTCATAATTTTGACTTTCATTAGTTTTGTTAGATAACGAGCTACAATTGCATAAAAAAATAGTAACCATTAAATAAACGAAAGGGAAATAGTCAAATAATGCTAAAATGTCTCTGCCCGACTTATATTTTCGCCACTGTACATTAAAATCTAACTCCAGACTCGGGGTCAGACCATGATTCCCGCCAAATTCGGCTACTCCTACTCCTTTTCGACTTAATTTTCTAACCATTTCTGCTCAACCTCTTCTTGGAGTAAAATTCAAACATCGATGTAACGAAATAGCGACACTAAAATTATGACTAACAGCCAGTTTCACCAAACTATTTAAGTGGAAATTAACTTTAATTTAATTTTGTATTTAATTCTCATTTAAATAATTTTCAGTTTCAATAAACTATTTATTTAAGTGAGTAAAAAGTGGTTGTAAAACAGACTAGGACTAGCTTTCGCTTTCATTTGTACTGAGAGCTTTTGAAAGCTTTGACACGCTGTGTTGTAAAAGCAGGGCTGGTATACAAGTAAGCAGCATATACACAATGATCAGGTGATTAAACGTGTAACACCTCTGAGTGTGGTTGTTCTGATTTAACTTTTATTTAAGTGCAGAGCATAGGTCACTTAAATCAAAATTAAAATTGATTGGTGAAACCGAAAATTCGAAAATTTTCACTTAAATAATTTGGTGAAACTGGCTGTAAGACTAAGATCGAGATTGAGATTAAGATTATGCCGAAAAGTATTTAATAAGCTAAATTTATCATTACAATATGTGTATCGAACGAAATGTTTTTGAAAAGGTTTTATTTCTTAACTGCATTAAGGAGGGTTGCCACCCGTTTAAAAAATCTAAATAAATTAAAACCAAGGCAATAAGGTTGTTGAGATGTACACATATCACAATTTGGATTCAGACGGAATTAGTTTAAAAGTTTTACTTTCGAAATATTTTGAAGAGCGTTGCCACGTTGTCGAATTAAAATAAATTATGCACAGTTATAAGAAATATTAAAATTAGTGTGTCAAACGAATAGTGGTTTTCGAAGAATCTGTAGAGAGTTGCCACTGGTTTAAAAAGTTAAATTCAAATTAAATAAAAATATGGGTATCAATCGAAATGGGCGTGGAAAGGCTTTATTTCTGCACTATATTTGGAAAGGTTGCCAAGTATTTGACAAATCAAATTAAACTTCATAAATTAATTGGCATTTTTTTGCGCTAAGACTGCTTCCTGGTCCTTCGTATTCTCTTATTTTGTCTACTGTGACTATTATATACCTCTGTTAGGCTTAAAATAGCCTTGAGTATGTATTTTATAAAAAAGCAACTATTGATTGCTTTTGCCTTGATAATATAAAGACCGATTCTGAACAGAAACTCCCCGGGAGTTTTTCTCTTTTCCCTTTCCTACTATCATGAATAAAAATTCCTTGAGGATTTTTTTATTGTCAAGAAAACTCTCTCGAAGCTCGAATTTCCTCCTCACAAATTTTCGGGGAAAATGATACTCCCTGGGAGTTAATTGTTGGAGGATTTCTTTTTTGGGATAAACAAATTCCTGGAGAACAAACTCCCTAGGAGTATTTTGAATTGGGCTGATAGAAATCCGAACACAACATATTTAAGACATGCGAAAATATATATATATATGAGACTAAAACAGGTCCAAAAGTCAAATAAGCACTGAAAAATTTCGAATAGTCCTAAAAAATCGCGGGAAATCTCTAAAAAATAGAGAAAAATCAGAAAATTTTTAAAAAATTCGTAGAAAACATTTAAGAAAAATCTGAAACAAACCGCCTATTTCTTCTTCGAAATAATAAAAATCAATAATTCTAAAGTTATACGCAAATTAACTTATACAACAGGAGCTGATTCTGATTAAAATTTCAAAAACTCTGTGCCACTATTTGTTCTTTACTTTCCATTTAAAAATTTAAAAATGTCTTTTAGCTGGTCTAGATTAATCTGGAGCGATGTAATGCTAGATGCTGGACCAGGTTAAATTTGTAAATTTCTTTGACCTCTTTGCTATTATCGCTTCCTAATCGCAAAAGAGATTTGTCGAGCGATATCTGCGAAATAATTCTTTGCAGAATTTAGAATTTTTAATGCATAAAAAAATTAAAATGATTTACTACAACAAGTTTCTACATCCTTTTGCTTTTACAGAGCCGCACAAAAACTTGCACAAACACACAATTCCAGCAAAAGTCGCACCGCCGAACTGCCAAATGCCAGCGCACGAAATGGTGGATTTTGTGGAGCGCTACAGCGAGCGCCACCACCTATGCCACCAGGGCTGGCGCGAAGGCTTGCGAACAAGGAAAACTACGGCATCGGCAAGGTGAGTAGAACAAAATTATATTTTACAATACACAACCACTCTCTAACGAGAAAAGTTGGTGGCTCATGTATGCTATGTAAATGGATATGTTTTATGTATGTATATAAAGTACCAACTCGTATAGAATTACAAAGTTAAGTATTGCATGACGTGTGCCATAAAAACGCGATCCAATTACCGTCTACAATTTACCGCTAATAATCTTGGTCTGTCAACAAAATTGCTAGACATTTTAAGCGATTGTCGTGGCAGTGGATTTCCCTTTGCCCGGAGTCGAGCATAAATCTAATTTAAATTGGAATCCGCAGCAATTAAGATCACAATCAGCGCTACTACTCTATGCACTTGACCAGCTGCAAATCATAAGTGAAATGAATAAAGTACTTCCCTTTTAAGTAGTTGTGCGAATTAGTCATATGCGGTAAATTAACTACCGCAACTGTTGGTTGCACACGTGATTTACTTTGCCGTTGTTTTTTTTTGGTTATTCTACGTAAAAAAAAAAGAAATATTTGTTTCCCTACTCCCACTTTTACAGGTTAAGGTAATGTTGCGTGTCTCGGACACAACGCACAACGACACGGAACATCCGCATTTCATGGCGGTCGATAAGAAGAAACGTCAAGTGACGCTGACAGATCCGTCGGCGGCGAGCGCAGTGGCCGCATCCACTTCGCAGGAGCGTGGTCCCATGGTGGCGGCGCCGAAAATGTTCGCTTTCGATAGCCTCTTCACGGCAGAGGATCAACAGGTGAGTGGAGTGGAGTGGAGTGGAGTGGGCGCTTATCAATGCGAAAGCTTCTTAAAGTTACAATTTATCAGCGTTCGCGCGGCAAGTTTGCTTTCGAAGTCATTATTTAAAACTTTTCCTTCACCTTTTCACTGTGTCTCTCCCATTTTTTGTTGCGCTCGCAGTCCGATATCTGTGCGTCTGCCTTGTCTGAGGTGATACCCGCCGTGCTGGAAGGTTCCGACGGTTGTCTACTAACGATTGGTTATCCGAATTCCGGTAAGTTTCGTTTTTTTTGTTGTCTTATCACACTCTTTTCTTTTCTTTTTTATGTATTTCCTATGGGAAATGNCTTTTCTTATCACACTCTTTTCTTTTCTTTTTTATGTATTTCCTATGGGAAATGTGCAATAAATTTTACATTAATCGTAATCTCCGCATGCTTATCGCACATTTTTCTTACTTTTCCTAGCGCCATATGGCTCTGCATTGTCTTTAACGCTTTCGTTTCGTTTTTCTTTCGTTTTTTACATTTTTTTTTTTTATTTCGCAGGTCAACCGAAAACGATGTTGGGTGGCGTGAATCCGCCAACCGAATTAGGTGCTATACCTTGCGCCATTTCTTGGCTGTACAAGGGTATTAATGAGCGACGCCAGAAGAGTGGCGCGCGGTTTTCGGTGCGCGTCAGTGCGCTCGGTGTCAGCGCCACGAAACCGGACTCCAGCTCGAAGGACTTGTTGGCGGCGCATGCGACTGGTGAGTAAGATTGGTGGAGTTGTTTAAAGTTTTAAATTGGAAGGTGAGATGTTAAGTCTACTGCTGTCATTTTGGCTTGCAATGACATTAGGGTTGTTTCAAACTTAAGTTTTTAGAGTTAAAGGACATCGTCAAAGTATGCAACATCTAAGCTTTTTTACCAGTACATGCAGAGAAGATTCATTGAAAAAAAATAAGTTTCAAATCTGAAACTCGGTACTTGTTCACATTACTTGCTGATAGTGGGATAAAAGGTCACCGGGAATTCAAATATTGTGATCACTTCTTAGAAGGGGAGCTATAAATTGTTCCTTGCGCTGCAGAAGAAGCGATATTGGCAAGAAGATTCTATCTTTCTCCTTAACTAGTCGACAAGCTATATTAAATCATAATGAACCCAATAATGCTGTGTGGAGCGGTCGAACCGAATGAGAGTTTTAGATGCTTTTATGCCAACTTTTTTCCGAATTTGTTTGACAGGTTTGTTCCATGGACCACCGGGTATTTATGCCCCTGATGAGTTCAGTCTTTAATCTGTATTTTAGGAGGGCATGAGTATGCTCTAGTCTTGAAGACAATTGGCCACGAGCCTTTCCGTCCCTTTCCTATCCAGCTCGTCGGCAATGCAGTCAACTTTGCACGTTGCTCCATGAGAATTTGGAGGCTTAATAGCAGCTACATATGTAAAGATAAACCATTCTGGAAGGGTGGCAGCTTTGATCCACTAAGTGGCTTCCATATTGGTTTTAGCTTCGGTGAAAATCGCTGCAGTTTCTTTGAATCCTGTTGCATACTCTTTCGTTTAGCCTATGTATATATGAGTCACATTGATCAGAGTACTTGTTACCGGTTTTACGCTGTTTACCATTACCTGAAAGTCAGGGTTTTGCAGATGAGTAATAGAGTTTTCCATTTGCATTCCACAAATTTCTTTATTTATTTACTAGCCTTTAAACCTTTCCTCTTTTTAATGCCACTATTCCATAATTCGTTGACTTTATTCTCGTTTTTTTTCTTTCTTCTTCTCCTTATACCCTCACATACTTACACAACAGAATCCGATGACTCGCCAGGCGTGTACTTGCGTGATGACTTCCTTGGCGGACCCACCGAACTGCGTGCCCCCACCGCCGAACGTGCCGCATTGTTCCTAGACGCTGCACTCGCAGGACGGCCACAAGGTGGACTTGAGCCAGCCATGATTTTCACACTACACGTCTACCAGTACAGCTTATCGCGCAAAGGAGGAGGTGAGTATTTATTCGGACACAAAACTGCTCAATAAACTCACGATAAAGTAATTGGAATTCCAATAATGCAACGCCAATGCAGACTCACACACACACACACACTGTAGACATTTCATGCTAAAATTTTAATGCACTTATTTTCATTCGAATGCACACAATTCGCGCAGTGGCTGGAGGACGAAGTCGTTTACATCTCATCGATTTGGGCGGCTGTGCCAACCGCAATGGTGGACTGCCACTCTCCGGCATTGGCAACATACTACTGGCCATATTGAGTGGACAACGCCATCCGCCGAACAAGGATCATCCATTGACGCCGCTGTTGAAAGATTGTCTGGCGCCGTTGACGTGTCATGTCGCCATAATGGCGCACGTAATGCACACGCAGGTGAGTTAACGGGAGTCGTGTTGAAGATGTATGTCATTGCGAGTGTGAATATGTGTAATAAGGGGCTCGTGGCTGGGTAATTGCCATGCTCTTAAGCGGTATTCTCGAGCTGCACTTCAGCTCAACATTCACAATAGTCATTGTTGTTTCTCGGCTTAATTGGACAACAATTCCATAATGGCTTTCAATGACGATGTGCACACATATTTACATACTTGCAAACATATCGACGGCAACGCTTGACTGAGTGGTTGGTCAATTTATTGCACATTCATAAAATCGCACTCGTCTGATGGCCGGCATTGTGTCTTGTGTCACAATGAGAATGACAAATGACTTTCAATTTAAATTTTTTTGCTAATGTGGTTGTTGTTATTGTTCCTTTATGCATTTGCTCTTTTCTTCTTGTACGCTTCGTTTGTATATTTAGTCGCATACGGATGCCCTGACGACGATACAACTGGCCTCACGCATACATCGAATGCGGCGACGTAAACATCGTTTTCCCATGCCAAGTGACAAAACGGGTGTAGGAGGAATGGCGGCGGCGGGCGTTAATGGAGGTGAGTACTTTGCGTATTGCATCACTTTTGAAGAGTGACCAACCAGTGGCTTGTGGAAATACATAAATGCGCAAATCACTGGAGTTAAAGTATCGACCCAGACGCACTTTTGTGTCAGCAGTGTTAGCCTTAGTAATTCCTATATTTAAGGGGAAATGTGTCTCCCTGCTAGAGGTATTGCACTTGAAAGGTAGGGCTATGGGTTTTTTGATGAAGCAGTACACCAGACCGTACCAACTTATAAGCAACAAAAAAAAGGTTTGCCGTACAACCCCGAGTCTAAAGAATTTTTGAAAGGTAATTTCGAATTTTTTTTTTTTTTTGTGGAACCTAAGGGTCGTCTTATTCTATTTTTCGGTGACACCCACATTCTGCAATACAACATTTATTATTTTTTTTTAATAATGATCTCTGTGGTTTAAATAAATTTTCGGAATCCATACTGTGTAGGCCATTTTGAATTTTTTAAGTCTGATATCGTTTTCGTAATCTTCAATCTCAAAAACATCTAAGGAGCGTATTTTAAAGGGATGTGGTAATTTTTTTGCAAGTGATATTGAGTAGGCCATTTTGAATTTATAATATCTGATAAAAACTTACAGTTCGTAACCTCAAAAACAGTCACGAAACAAGTTTTCTTCAAATTCCACAAATTTGAAAAAAAAATTGTCCAAAATTAATTAACCGGGGTCAATTAAGCGGGAATACTGTAACAGCATTTGCACTAGCTTAGCTAACTTTTTTTCGTTTGCTATTTCAAACTCTCCACGAATTTCTGAATATTTGCACTTTTTTTGCGCACTTAGGACATCAGTCGACCGGCTCATCGGCTGGTTCGGGTGCAGATCCTTCCAGCTCGGAGCTGTCTGCAGCCACCGTCATTTACATGGGACCGAGTGACGATGCGACGGATGGCGAACATCCGCCAGTGTATTTGCCCTCGCTGAGTAGTGGCGACAATCGTTGTGTGATGAGCAAGGCGCTGAAGGGTAGCGGCCTGGAAAAGCAGCAACAGTCGCCGGCGAAAAGTAGTGCAGCCAGCACACTGAAGAAGTCAGCAGCACAAAAAGGTAAGCGCGCAGTTAGAGCTGTGGTCACCCATTTAATTTCACTTCACTCTTTTATATTCGTCTTATGACTTTTTCTGTATTTCACCCATTTTCCTTCCTTTACTCATTGTCTCATAGCAGTGCCACAAAGTCCAACCATCAATGCGTCTAGTCGCGCAGGCAGCCTGAAACGCGGCCACGTCAATAGTCCAACGCCAGCCCAACATGTGCAACAACAACAACAGCCTCAAGCGACTGCGGCCAATACCGACCAACAGCAGCAGCAACAGTTCTTCTCACCCGTTCACAGCGTGAAATCACTTTCGCACTCAGCCTCCTCACCCAAAATAGTTGCGGGCAGTTTGCGCCATTCCGGCATGGCGGGCATGATGTGCTCGAAGGGCTCGAATGTGCCATCACCTAAAGGCTCACCGCTGCGGCGTCCAGGCGTCGGCGCCAATGTTGTGTCCGCCGCCGCCGCTGGCGACTCTCTAGACTGCCCCGGCAGTCCGATGCGCAAGATAAGCGAAGAGCAGTGGATTGATGGACCGCGTGTGTCGCGCGCCAAGGTAGCTGAGGCGCGTCATCTGCTGCGCGAAGTGAATCATGTGAAACAGTGCGAGACATGGATTGATGGCCCCAAGTCGCAGTCGACACGTTCACTGACCGCCGGCAATCTGCCTACAGCACCCTCGCAGGTGCAAGGCTACGGCTTCATGGACTCGCATAAGAAGTCCATGATACGGCAATGGGTAGAGAATCAGACTTCGCAAGTCTTCCAAACCACATCGGCAGCGTCTTCGCCCACACACGGCGCCGGCAATGCCGCACATCGCGACCAACAAGCGCAGCATCTGCGCAACATCACCTTCCACATGTCACAGCTGAAGCAGAAGTCGCTCGATGCACCAGAGGATTTGTATGCGACGAGCACCAGACAATTGCAACACCAACAACATGCTGTGCAACATCCAACGTTGCAGCAACAACATTCGCTACCCCTCGAACAGCAGCAATTCATGCTATGCGCCAGCGAAGCGGAGCTGGCACATGCCATTGCCATGGGTCTTTCCACAGCTGTGAGCACAACGAATGCCTCGGCGCCCGCGGAGATACGTGGCTCCCAGCCAGCGTATCATCAACGACAGTCCAGCGCCACAGGCTCGCTCGGACTCACCCAGCAGACGACAACAAAAGATGAGACTGATTTACAATCGACGCATTCACACACCGGTTATGGCATCATTTCACAGCAGCTACTCGTCGGAGGTGGCAACTCGGCGGCAACGATGTCGGAGCATGGCGTTGGCGTGGGTGCGAGTGCGAGTGGACACCAAAGCGATCGGCAAGCAGACTGTGATGAAGACCAGGACAGCGGACCGTCAGAGGTGCCGCCAGCGTTGCCGCTCATCGAGCCGTTGGGTTCGCGTGAAATTTCGCACGAAAGTCTGCATCGCATACTGTCGCGACATGTTTCGCGCGAATCACTCTACCAGCAGCAACAACGTGAGCAACAACAACAGGAATTGCGACGACAAGAGGAACTGCAACATAGTGCGCCCTCGAGGCAGTCATCGCATCATTACTCCCAACACAGCATGGGCATGTCCGATTGTGGACTGCAGGTGACAGAGGAGGAGATAGCGCGCACAATGGGCGGGTGAGTAGCGGAAATAGTATAGCGAATGAAATCTAGCTGTTATAGTCGTATCAAAAAATAATATTTTTCTTCTGCTTATTTTTCTTTGTCGTTTCTTTTTAGCGAACATCCTTTGGCGGCACTGAGTCACGTTGACAACATGTCCATTGTGTCGAGCTTCAATATGGCCGGCGATGCGTTTAGCGATTGTGCGATGGGTGAAAGAACGAGGTAAGCTAGAGAAAAGCCTTCCCGTTTAGAATGTTTGTGATTTTTTCCCTCCGTTTAGAAACCAATTCGATCAATTAGCGCGTCTACGTGAGATCTTCACCTCACAGCTGGCCATGGCCGAAGTGACGCCCGTCTTCCGCAGCGGCTGCGATGTGGGCAGCGTCTATAGTGAACCCGCCTATCGCTTCAATACGGGTCCGGGTAGCGTGTGCAGTGAGCCACCATACAGGCCACCAAGTCCGAGGTGAGTACATACTTAGTAAAATGGAAAAAATTTAACGGAAGCAGGGTTGCCACCTGCATAAAAAATTGAGACGAGTCAAATAAAATCGAATTTATGGAAACATCAAGCAAATAGTAATCAGGAGCGACTAAGTTTAGAAATAGTTTTAAATAGAGTTTCCACATGGTAAAAATTTCAAAAAAATTTAATTTTACAATCGGTGTATCAAACGAAAGGCTTTTGTAAATATAGTACTTTAGAAGTAAACAGAAGCTACCATTTTTTTTCCTTAAAAACAGACATTTCGAAACATGTATTTGTAAACATGTATTTGATAAAATTTTAAGATAGAGTTGCCAGCTGTCAAAACTATTTTTACATAAAATATTACAATTTGCACACCGAAGAAGTGGTATTTGGTGCAGCAAATATTTCGGAAATTGTTCTAAATAGAGTTGCCAACTGTCTAATAAAAGTAAAACTAAATATATCACTCAAATTAAATAAATAGATATTAGCATTTGAATGTCGAAAGAAACACGTAAAATAAATCTGTAAATATATGTATTTTTTTTGGGCAAGGCCACCTAGGCCACCCGAATTAAAAAAAAAAAACGATAAATACCAATTAATTTGCATTAGTGTTAAATATATCCAAATAAATTTAATATTTTACAACTTTTCAAAGAGCGTAATTTTAACAAAAGCAAAGAAAATTTAGAATTCTAAAAGTTAGTAGAAACCAAATATGAATCTTGCACTTTTGAGCAAAAATTCTAACGAAATATATTTTAAGGGTTGCCACCTTTAGGCAAAGTTTTTAGTTCAGCTCCGCATAACGAGAATTTTCATGTCCGTTTATGTCTTTTCTCCGCATTCCATTCTCTAATCGATTCTTAATTGCCTTTAAGTAAAACAAAACCAAAAACAAATATGTAAAACTACTTAAAGCTTGCTACTAAGTATTAACTAACTGAGAAAATCCATTTCTTCCCCTCTACGCTCCCTCTTTCAGACAACCCTCGCGCAGCCCCAGCCAAGGCAGTTTGCCCAGCCTGAATGGCATTATGCAAATCGCCGGCATGGAGCAATACGCATCCCTACGCCATCCTGATGGTGCTTCCGATCCGAATTTGCCAAAAGTGGAGAAACCTTTCGTGTTGGAACACGAGGATATCTGCGAAGTAGATGAAAAATCGGCATTACTCTCACCCTCGAAGCGACCCTCACTCGAAAAGGAGCATCTACCGGGCGTTGGCGGCGCTGCCATGCCAGCGACCTCCCAAACACAGTTACCACTACTACCACTGAATACCACCTGCGAGGCCTACGACAGCGGACACGATTCGTCAACACCACGTACTTCCAAACATTCGGGTATTTCACGTCGCGCCGAAAGCGGCTACCATAGCGTAGCCACAGCGAGAGATAGCGACGAGAGCAGCTTTACGTCAGGTCTCTCGAAAGAGCCTCACAATCGCATAACTATGGTGAAGAAGAACAAGCGCCAAGACAAGGGGCTGTGCAATTGGCTAATGAATCCGTTCACCTGCACCTATCCGGAAACTGAGGGTGAGATCAGTGACTTTTGAAGAATGAAGTAAATGAGCGGAGAAATTAGAATGAAAGACGAATTTATAATGTGAAAGCAGAGGTAAATGAGTTTATGGAAATAAGGAATGAAAAATAACGAAGCTTCTGAATTAGAAAAATAAAAAGTGCGCCAACCCACCAAGAAATTTTTGCGCGCAGCTACATAAATATTTAAACATACATATAGAAACAATAAAATATGTAAAAGCATGCCAAATTTTTACTTTAATATTAATAAATATTAGTGTAATTTTTTTTTCTGGGAGAGAACCAACGCCAATCTTTTTATGTGGCAGTTCAAATGGCGACTGAATTTTTTAAATGCAAATTATCGTAAAAAAAACGAGAAATATTTTTAGGTTAATATCAGATGATTGTCAAACAAATGCAGCGATGTAGAGAAAGCATTTTTAAATCTCATTTATAATACTTAATGTATGTGTTCTAAAGCACGAGCTTATGAAGAGCGCACTTGTTTGTATGAGTGCGCGAAAAGCTTATTGCATGTGTAGCAGTAATAGAAAGAGAAAGCTTTCACTTTGTATGTGTGTTCATACAAAACCTAAAGAAACCTTTAAAAACCGTCTCACGCGGAATATGTTTTTGTCGTTTCCGAGGTAAATTTTGCTTGCTTTAAGCTCTTAGCTCTGTTTACTGTTCACTATCTGCGACCACCTGAAAGCTTAGATATCAAAGCTACAGCTCATTTGTTTCGGGTTTAAAGCTTCTTGCTCTGTTAATTGTACACGAAAGCTTTTTTTTGTAAAGTAAAAGCTTATAGAAAAACTTAATCCGTTTAGAAAAGTGCAGTTCGGTGTTTTTTTCCAAAAGCTGGTTGCGTTTGAAACTACAGTCGTTGTAAGAGCTTATTCGACACACTCTAAGTGAAACCATTATGAAACTTAAACACCAAGGTTAAATAAAAGTGTATGTGGATTTTTTTTTTCAAATGTCAAGCTTCAGTGAAAGCTTTGCACCGGCAACCTTAAAAAAGCTTTTTTTTGCTGAAAAGCGGAAGCGTAATGCGTCTTTAGTTCTCGTCTGAAACATAAGATGCAAAATCTGTACCATCCCTACGAATGCGGAGCTTAGAAAAACGAGATCACGGTCTTCGGAAACTTTTGCGTGTTAATATTCATATCTACACCGAACCTTATTCTTTTCGTGATATGCTGTTGAGCTTCTCCTCTAATTTGTGCCATGCGCTTAATTGTTCTCACACTGCAGATCCCTAGTTACAAAAACTTATAGAAAGCTTAAAAAAGCTTTGCCCGCGGTGTTGGCGTTGTTTTGAGAGTCACTGATTCAAGTAGAGGGGCTTTTGCAATCTGTTTTTTAAAATATTTGTACAGCTTACGAAGCTCATATCTACTGCCGCGCTAAAAAATTTATTTAAAATTATAAATTTACCGTCATGAAAGCTTTTTAAAAAGCTCTCAGCTAATTTGCTGTCTATTTTACAGCTTTGTATTTTTTATTTACATAACTCCGAAAGAGCTATACACATACATATGTATATACTACATATTCTTTTGTTATTCGCTGTTCACTACCATAGCCATAAGCTGCTCCAGCCTATTCTTTGGCAATAGCTACCATATTTTCTGTAAACTATTTACTAGTTGCTAGTTTGCTAAACATTCAACAAAAAATAATGAAATAAACTATTAAGTAAATAAGTTTTTTTTTATTTATTTAATGTTGTTACTATATTTAGCTAAATTTAAGTGTGAACGAAAGCTTTTCTTAGTAAAAAAGCGACGATCGAAAAAAGCTACAAACTATAAGAACTTAAGTACTAAATAAATAGAAATTTTGTTGCCAGTTTTGCCTATTTAAACTATGTTAAAATTTTGAAATGTTTATCCGCAACTAACTCAACTGATATGAAATTACATACTTAAGGAAATAAAATAAAGTAAAAATAAATTAAAAATAATGCATTTAGTATTCTATATATTAACTACATACATACATACATACATACATATTGCTATACAAATATATAAATACATACATTATTGCTATTATAATAAATAAAATTTATTACAAAACTTACAAATGCAGAAAACATACAACAAAAAATAATATTAAAATATAATTAAAAATTAATGTAAATGTATGTGTGTGTGTGTTATGATGAAATTCTCAACGAGACAAATCCAAACAAAAAAAGAAGTATTACAAATAAAAGTGGCTAAACTAACTTTAATGCAAATTTAAATTTAACTTTAGCTTAAACTGAGAACAATGAAGCAGAAATTGCCGACATTTTAGAGACCCAAAACAGTTTTTTCTAAAAATTTTAATTTGCCTTATACGACAGTTTTCGCAAAATTAATTTGAATATAATATAGCATATCTGCCGCCCTCTACACCCAAAAGTGTTTAAATATTCGGCTCGGAATATTCTGCGCTTTCTATGTGGTGCCCAATAATTGCAAACCGATTTCATGTTTTACACAAATTTTTGATGGATTTTGATTTACAAGAATTCTGCGACAACACACGTACATTCATACTTTTATATATTAACGTAAATATTATACAATAATGATATAAATACATACCTGCACAAACATATGCATTTATGTACTATAAATAAATTTATAATAACAAAAACGATTATTGATATGTAGTAAGAAATAACTGAAATTTATTATTAAAGCAACAGAAAAAAAACTTGCTAAAAAATATTCTAACGAAATAACTAACGTCACAAACTAAGCGAGAGATATGTGGTAATAAACAAAATACTTTTTTAAACCAAAAAAAAAAAATAAATGCATTTTTATATTGGTTGATGGGGGTAAATTTTGAAGAATTTCGCTTTCGATTACACGAAAAAAACGTTGCTTATCCACCACTATAACTGAATTGGGAATCCCAAATACGGCAGTGTAAAATGACGTTGCCGTTCGGTACCAAAAGAAGCTTCAGCCAGGGCGACTTCCTTTCGAGTGATATCTTTAATCTGATATTGGAGAAAATATATTCAACAATTTTTATTGAGCTAGTGGCCGTTTTTAATGAAAAACTATCGTGCAAAAGCAACAATAATTTTGAAAAAATGGCAGAAGTGTTAGCTATTTCGGAAATCACCACATTTCCTCATCAGACTTCTTTCAGTGGGATTCGATCCAATGACCCCAGCTGACTCCACCAGTTGCCTACACACCTTGCGACTTCTTTTAGAAGATAATGATATTAAAAAACAACCGTACAGATACATTTTATTACGAGGACGTAAAATTGCTGGCGCATGCCGACGACATCGACAGTACCGGTAAAAACAAGGGTTACGTCTGTTATGCCTTCTTAGAGAAGCAAAGTGGGATCGTCTGTTGAGAATGAGGACAAAGCGAAATATCTCTTGCCATCAGACAAACAGCCACAGCATACACGTCTCTTCTCTCATGTCACTTAAAAAGTAAAGTCCTCTCATGTCGTACAAAAATCGCTCATCAAACTTGTGCTGGTGTATGCCGCGGAGAAATGAACAATGACAAGATCCGATGAAGCGGCTCATGGAGTTTTAGAGAGAAGGATTTTACAGAAAAACCGGTCAAAAGTTATATTTGTCAATTTTGGCAAAAAGTTCCGTTAAATCTACTATTCCTAAAGATAATAACCGAGGATCACCTGCCAGTAGACGTTCATACATACATATGTATGTACATAAGTAATGATATACAAAGGTCGATAAGTGTCTGTGTTGTCAAGCCAAAAGGTAAGCAACCAGGACATGTAACACAAGAGGAAAAGAGCATGCGAATGTGTGTGCGTGTATTACTACATTGGCCACTGAATTATTGCGGCTGTCAAATATTATAATTAACACTTGCGGCAAAACTTTGGCGTAAACGCACCTCAATTGCCAAATGAAAGGACACAAGCCACGATAATAAATGCATACGTACATACATACATATGTACCTGCACACGTTTTTGCTGTGGATCGTACAATTTGAACTTACGCGACGGCACAGCCAAGCATTTGGCGGGCTATTAGGTAGCCTGATAGGGGCAAATTGGCAGTTGGTGTCGATATCAACACCGCTATCACGTAGACGCATACATACGTATGTACGTACATATTCATATTCAAATATTCGAATATGCCCATTTATTAGTGACACTCTACTGTCTGGCGTATCGACAGGCGCATAATTCAAATGTCCAGCGGTAGAAAGGAGGGCGGGTGCAATGCAGAGTGCCAGTTGGTTTGCAACATGCCACAATTGCCTGCCACAATACAACGTTTCGCCGCGAATTATCTGCATATTTTCCGATGACTTTTTTTTTGGCGATGGAGAGGGTGCCACGCATTTTTGTGTGCTTGTGTGTTGAAAGCAGCACAAAAGGAATTTGTAAGTTTGTTTGCTTGTTTCGGTGTTTGCGTGGCCACATACAAAACATAATTTATTGCCACCGTGCAAATTTGCAGGCAAAGGCAAGCCAAAATGCTTTGTTTGTTATTATACAAAAAGGAGTTATTTTTTTTTTTACTTTAAATTCGAATTTGAAAATTCTCTCAAAATAAATGCAATGCGGCGGCCATGGCGACGCCTTGCGCAATGCAGCACCGACAAAATATTTTTGCAATTAATTGCGATGCAACCGCAACAACGGCAGCAGTTGTGCGCGAAAAGCGTAAGCGTAAGTGTATGTATGTAGTATGTAGTTGAGAGTATATTTAGAGCTTATGTAAATATTTACAGCAGCATTTCGAAAATTCGCCAATGCCATAAATACCTCAATTCGAGCTTGGCGTCCACAATTCATTACATTAACGTGCGTGCGCTTACACAAATGCATTTGCCCCCCCCTAACAGCTTTGATAGACAGACAGACAGACAGACAGTCGTTTAACAAAATATTGTTAATGGCCCTTAGGCATACAAATCGATTGGCGGACAGACAGCAGAACATATGTTAAATGGCAATTTGATACTTTTTTTTTGTGCTTTGCTTTTGGTTTATCGTCGCCCGTTGGCATTGCATTATAATAAATGAATGCAACAATTTACAAATTACAATAACAACAAACAATAGCAATAGCTGGCAATCAAAATATTTACATATTGGCGTATTGTGTGTCGCATGGTATGCATGTATGTATGTAAATATGTATGGATTTATACATATGCATGTATGTAAGTATGCACTCTCTCCTATCGCTCGATGTGCGTAAAATTTATAGCACCCTCGAGTACATAATTCATTGGTCACAAAACGGTCCTTCTTACTCTCTATCAAGTCTTCGTCCCGTCGTCGTTGCTTCGCTTGCCTTGGCCATCGCAAACAGTTTTCCTAGTCCGTACTCATTTATTTTGTTTCTTACTGCCACTTTTATGGACTGTCCTTCAACTCCAACAAAACAGACGACAAACAATATTTCACTTTTCCCCATTATAAATGCAAGTGTTTGCATACTGCAATTCATGATAGCATGTAAATATGTACATTAGGGCGGGTTGATTTTTTTTTTTTTTAATCGTATAGCAAAAACGTAAACTACATATAATTCTAAGAAAATTCCCCGAAGAAACCATGTATCTAAAATAAACTCCTAATCCGCGCCTCTCGACTTGAAAATTTATATGGCCGCCTTTGCCAAAAAAAATAAATGTTAGAAAAAATAGGTTTTTTCAGAAAGAAATCGAATTTTCTGAATAAAATTGTTTTGTAAAGTAGTTCTTTTGCCCTTTATATTTTTTCTACACTCGAATTTTTTTTTCATTAAAAAAAATATTCACCCAAGTAAAAAAATTTTCAAGTCGAGAGGCGCGGATTAGGGTTTGATTTTAGACCCATGGTTTCTTCAGAGAATTTTCTTAGAATTTAATGTAGATTACGTTTTTGCTATACGATTTTTAATTTTTTTTCATCCATACAAATCAAACCGCCCTAATGTTCATATATAAGAGTGCATGTTTGTTGTTGCGATTGTTTTTGTTTGACTTTGTGTATGCATAATTTGTAGGCCATTGACTGTTAAAGCTTTAAAGCGTCGAATGTTGCAGCTGAATAAAAACTCTTTGCTTGATAATGTTTTGAATGCTTAAGTTGTTGTTTCAAATCTAACCGGCTATAATATTAAAGCCGAAGCAGTCGATATGACCACAATGTCCCAAAGAAAATGCGTAGCGTAGTTGGCCAGAGAAATTGTTGTGTAAACTGTTACTTTCAGTCTTAGTGCCGACACTTCCACTTTTTTGCAACTATTTAAGCAAATTGTAGCAACCATTGCGGATAGACAAGCATGTGGCAAGAATACGGCTCCTATATAATGGAACTCGCCGCAGCTGTCAACAAGAATATGGCGAGGAAGGCATCCAGCAGTTATTTTTTGAATTACGAAGCTTGAAGTAGGGCTGTCAGACGTCTTGGTTTTCCAGTATAAGTGCTGGTTTTAGACAAATAAATAGTACTGGTGTTCTGGTTCACACTTAGATTTTCCTGGTGAAGTTGGCATATTTGCTGTGAAAAATGGTTTAGTTTTCTATTATAAGTAATCGAAAATAGATAACGATAGGTTTTTTTCGTTCATTTGGTTAAACTCTTACTTTTTTATCTTCGAGCAAGTTCCTGGACAGGACTTGGCTGATCGGTCATACATACATACTACCCAGCAGATAATTTCAGGAGCTAAAATCTCTTCCAAAATAGCTTTCTGAAAGTCATTCCTTGCTCTTTTCTTTTTTGTATGGAGTGGCACAATTTGAAGGGCTTCTGCTTGTGCTACCGAAAGAAGAGCTTCCAGAAGAATTTTTGTATGACGTACTTCAAAAAAGCTTTCGGAGAAGTTCTTTTAAATATGTTCTTTTTATTCATAAAAATCATACTACTTTAAGGTTCAGGTTTATTTGTATGCATAGGAAATCTCTTTTTAGCAGCCATTCAGGGAAGCACTTTTTTAAACCCTTTATTGAGTAAGACTTTTAGAATAGCTTCAAGATAGCCTGTGGGCCAATCGTCTTTTGTGCCAATGTGCCACCAGATTACGACTTAAAAGCTTTTCTGCGATTCCATACTTTATGTATTTTGTATCACAGTTATGCGCATCAGGCTGTGAAACGTGGCTCGTAAAATTTTTGGGTTACTTATGTTCCATTCTCCATATCGTGAAAATGGTTAGTTCAACCACCCGAGATCGCTATCATGAAACCATCGTCATATTAGATTAGTGAGTTTCCCTTAGGTAGTTGTGGAAGTTTCGAAATATAGTAAATAAACAAAAGGACGAAGAGGATAGCAACTGGGTGAGCACCTTGTTTAAGGATTCTTGGTTTAGAAATTTGGTTATAAAAGACGACTGCTGACTGATGATTTCCTCCAGTAGTCGTGCCATTTTCTCAAGAAACTTTTAAAATTTATCTGCCCTTTAAACACTACGTTTGACCTAAAAATTTTAAATTGTAAAGGCTCTTGAGAAAACGGCCCTAAAAGGTCCTCTGAGTTTTCAGTTCTAGGCATGTAGCCTATTAAGACTAGTCAAAAAAATATTACGATATATGGAGGTACTGCTGGGTTTCCAATCATTAGCAAGGCACACTGACGTTGCCCTATGTACTCACTATTATAAACAATATTAAGTTTTCTGTAGGTCATATGTATTTTTCTTAAAACTTGACAATAACGTCGGAATATTTATTTTTAAAAGTATGAACTTTTGACTGACCAACCGAATGAAGCGTCTTCTTTAAAAATATTCTAGGGGAAAGTTAGTAGAGCTGACATACATATCGTTGTTGGTCGGGCGAAATATCAAAGGAAAGACAAAGTTTTTTCAAATAACTAGCGATTGCCCTTCGCCGGCCATGAATTACTATTATTTGCCTCTCGGAGGCACGGTAACGGTGTAGATTTATATCGAACCCTGGGGAACTAATTCCCGGCAAAAATTCAAGCTGTTAGCAAAAATTTTAACGCCAAACATATATTTATTTGTTTTAGTAAACACAATAAATGTCCTTTTCTCACCGGTATATTAGCTCTTTATGATCTTCTTATCCTTCCAGGCGTAGGACACCAACGTTATAATTAATGCTTTCACATAATAAATTCAAGTGTGAGGATAAAATGGAACTGATTTAGTGTTACTTTATTATCATAACTTTAGATTGCTCAAAAGTTACTCCTTGTCTTGTCTTCATGGAATGTCAGAGATATGCCAATGTAAACGAATTTGGTTAAATCTAAAGTGGAGGATAATAAAAAAAGGATGAAATTGTTACTGAAAAGGAGAAGCAAACAAGAACTAATAGTGCGGTTATGGAAAATGTAAAAGCATGCTGACATAGAATCACCAAATGTCTAGAAATCACGAAAGCACAAAACGGCGAGTATTTATACGACAAACATATTAACTGTTGTAAATAATTCTAACGAGAAACTTATCTATATATTTAGGGGATTCACAAGACGTGTTAACCGTCGTAAAATCTTAAGGTTAACATCTTTTTTAATTAAAATGGTTTTAGGGGATTTCTAACTAAACCGAAATTCTTTTAAACTGATAAAGAATATATAATTAGCCAACCCCCCAACCATTTTAACCGCTATTTTACATAAACAAGTGTTAAGCTTAAGATTTTACGACGGTTAACACGTCTTGTGAATCCCCTAATTATATAAATTGGTTTGCTAGCATTGACCATGACTAACCAGGCAATATGTGAATGTATTTGTGACAAAGGCTCTTGAAACCACAGGGAAGGCACGCGATTACCATTAACCCTTATATCAATCTAGTATGAGTAGTAAGTTCGGCAACTTCGTACATTTCAGATCTTCAAATAAACTTTTTAACCTTTGCCCATTTTGTGCGTATGATGCCGTTAGCACCACTGACGGAACTTTAAAGGAATCCAGCGTAGCGAATACAGATACTAAAACGCCTTAAAGTCACACTTAAACATACATACATATCTACATATTGTTTATGTGTATATATTTGTGAACCTCATAATTAGCAGCATATACATAGTACATATTTAAATGTGCGAAAGAGGCAGAGTAAAAACATAATTACTAAGTATGTATAACAGATTTGAAAAAGACGAATTGTGTGAGCTAGAATGTAAAACAGAAAAATTCACAAAAGTTCAAAGGTAAACGAGTAAACTACACGCCTCGTTTTTTTTTTAAAGCACCGCCGCTATCCACTAAACGCATTTGTATGCAAACAGGAAATAATGAAAATTAAGTGAAAAGCCTCGTTTGTGCCAAACACAAAGTGGCAGGAGCGAGGCTCTGACTAAAAAGCTTAGTAATAAAGAGTGGCAGGCAGGCAGTGGCAATGGCATTGCAGTAGACCGCGAGCTATAAAGGTTAATATTAAAACATTTTAAGGTTGTATTTTTCAGACAGCTCACACAAGGTACACATGTGCATATATAACATAGCAACATACAATCATATATAGGTATGTGCATCTGAGTTTAATTATACGAGTGTTGGTAAGAAAAATTTACATGTGTAGCCCATATTATACATACTTATATGTGCTTACAAATGTGTAAGTAGTAAATACTATCCCTACAGGAAAAGGGGCTAGTTTGTAGCTAACTTATAATTACCCAGAGGTCCACTAGATCTAACTTTTTATTACTTATTTTCTTCGGCCGTAGCTAACTACTTTTGAAGGGTGATTGCCCCAAAGTAATGATAACTGGTTTCCTCGGCATTAGATGTCAACTAACTTGTAGCTGACTACTTTTGGACATAAACTATCAATTAAAAAAAATATATTGTTTAAAAAAGCTTACTATAAGTTGGTTATTTTAATCAATTGATATTTTTCCTGCGGGGATACTATGGGTATGTGCGTTAGGGTGGTCCAAAAATTCATGTAAATAAGTAAAGTCGGTATTTTTATGCTCTCACAACCTAGCATATCGAAAAAAAAATTATTTTTATGAAAAAATATTTAGTGGACGCTCAAAGCGTGCAAAACTGTCCATGTATTTTATACGGGGAAAAAACAACTTTTCGTAGATACAAAAAAAAAATAAAATTCCAATAATAATACCAAATTGTTTATTTAACCATTTCTTCATAGTAACTATAATTTATAGGTCTGCTAAAAACCCCCCAAGACTACAATGGAGGTACTAATAAAAAAACATTAGTATTAAAAAATGGTTAAATAAACAATTGGGTAAAATATTGATTTTCAAGAATTTTATACCATTACCATGAAAGGTTGTTTTTTCTCGTCACATAAATTATATGGAAAACTTTGAGCGCTTTTGGGGGTGTACTTTTTTCATTATAGAACAACAATCCTAAGGGGTGAGAGTAATTAAATTCCGACTTTACTTGTTTTGGCCCACCCTAATATACATACATATGTATATGTCTACATAGAGCTGCTAGTGCACTGCAGCTTATGTGTTTGGAATAATAATTTGCTGGCCGGCGGCAGTCGAAAGGATATCTTTTGACTACGGTGTAGAGGAAGTCATTGCACAGCTTTGTCGCCATTCGAATGTGGTCATAACTAAAAATTAGCTCTGCACTGCGGTAAAATAAAGGCGACAGGCCGATGAGTATCGAAGAATTTAAATTCAAATAATTAAAAAAATAAAATCGCTTGAAATCCTGTATTTTTGCCCTTTCTGTGACACTTAGGAGAACTTCATGATTAAGGAACCTATTAATGTGAAAACATATTTAAAATAAAGTGAGGTGGTCCCGATATTGTTGGCTATGCAGACTATTAGAAAATTATATTTAGGGAAGAACTGCCTCAGATGAGTGTTTTCTAACTGGTTACAACGACTTGCTAGAAGGGCTGCAGAAGAGAGGCTATCATGTAATGGCCTATGCAGAAGACGGGGCACACTTTTGAATGGGGTAGATTTCTGGACGCCCTACAAATATAATCTGGCCAAAGAGTACCTAAGCTTTGTCGTCAGTCCTAAAAAGACATAACTGGCCTTGTATCATAGGAAATACGATTTCAAAAAATATATATTTCTTTCATTTCGAGGTATTCGCCTGCAGCCCTACGACAGGATCAGCTAATTTAGGTGGATCTTCGATAGGAAGCTGTTGCGGAGATCTAACAGTGAGAAAATATTTAGAAAGGCATCGGTTGCCTTATATTGCTGCAGGGTAGGTAGAGCCCTAAAACCATTGTTAAGCTCATAATGATTTAGAGAGCTTTCGCCTTGTGGAATTTGCTTTGGGGAGCTGGAGGGTTGGCTTCTAATCGTCTTTTAATCTTCTACCTTTGAGAAATACATTACAACACAAATCGGTTTCTAATCGTTCTCAAACCAAAATGTTTGTTGGGCTTAGTCAAAATTTCTCTCTACCTAATATTTTGTTAGTTTAACTATCTTTAATGGTCTTTAAAATCACTGAAAGTATCTTTACAACTGTTATAATATTAAATTTCATCAAAAAGAAAGCGCTTAGTGCTACACTAAGCCGTTAGTAAGTGGAGCCGCATGCAATTTCTTCTTTACTACTACATACATTTTTTGTCGGTTCGCGCGACTCCTCCACCCGCCGGTTGCATGTCCAGTGGCACTAAATAAACTCTCCATCACTTGCCATGCTAAGCACTTCCCAATTTTTGTTCTCTGTTTACCGGCAGCTCTTTTGCTTTTCACTATACATATTTTTTTCGGTTTTGTTTCCACTTTTTTATTAACAGTTATGTCGCAAAGTCACATGGCGCTGTTTGTATTTCTTTCCATAATTTTCTCTTGTTTAGCATTTAAAACTTTTTTGTATTTTCTTTTGTAACTTTTGTGTAAACATTTTCGTTAGCAATTGCCTGCCAAAGTGGCTTAAACAATAACACAGCAGTCGCCGACAATCACCATTGCAACGAAAATGGAAGCATAAAACTTTTGCTGACAGCCGGGAATGTGTGTTGGTATGTATAGTATAACAAGTCCCTAAAGCCCCACAAATGTCCATATCAGTTTCTAGTTATACATATATACTTGTATGATGTCATGATTTATTGCATTAATTTGAAAATGGCCTTTAATGACGCACAGCCGGGCGTGCAGGCAAGGTTCGATGGCGATGTTGCCTTTGGCGCGTGTCCAAACTATTAGTCCCGCATGCAAATGCTCATTGCTTTGTTGACGAAAATGCTCTGAGAACTAAATTTATGAATAAAAACGTATTTAACAATGCTCATCAAAGATCCTAAATAAGGTATTTAGATAGCGGCACTAAGCAGTTAGAGGTGAGCACCACACTCCGTTGGATCTGGGTTTGATCACTGGTCTGAGCAACAGCTTTCGCCCCTCGGCCGGCTGTGACTACCTCCGAGTGTATTTCAGCTTTGTAAAAGCATCTCCCAAAACCATATGCCGTTCGGAGGCAATGTCAAATTGTAGGTTTCTTCACTCGTATGGCAATTTTAGGACGCACATCATGAATTGTAGGAGAGCTCGATCAAATATTCAGTCCAATTATGTTTGTCGACATCGACGTCGATGTAATTTTTCGTCAAAACCACAGTATTTTTGCGGGACGGTGTTCCTCGCAAAACTAATGTGTTCAGCGAAACCGGAGTTGGACGGACGAGGTCCATAATAGAGCCGATAAGTTTTTTAGTAGACACACAGCTTTTTCTTTACACGCTTTCCTTGGAGGGATGATTAGTTGTGGCGAGTCAGCTTAACGGAGCACATAGTAACCTTTTTCACACAGTTCGAGAAGCTTGATAAAATAGTTGGTAAGATTGTTTTCTGCCATAATATATCCATCAACTGCAAGCTAAGAACTACTGTAGGCAGAAGAGGCTGTCAATAAAGAACAAATACACCCACTGTTGAAAAGCGTAACGTCAATATGGGAGATAAGCATCTTTGCACTCTGATAGCCAGGCGTCATTGAGAGTCCTAGGAAAATTAGACTAAGACAGGTGACGTGCCACTGTGCTAACATTTCAGGATACTTTTTGACGTAGAATACGTCTTACCTTAAGGTATGGGGGCTATGTTCAAATGTTGTAGTTGTAATTTTTAGAGCTTCACAAAAACGCTTATTTCACGAGAACTAATAAAGCGATTTCAAAGAAAAGTGTGGCGTTTCAAAGATAAAATTCCAAACCTGTCGACAGATTCATTTTTGTAAATAACCAATTCGGTTTCTGTCGTAAAAACAACGGTAAACATTGCCTTATTTTGGGGTCAATTTTGAGCCTTTAAAGTGCTCTAGCAACTTATTGTTGGCATATATAACTTTCATTTTCGGGATATAGGTTCTTTGGAGCAGTAGAAATATTATCGGGTACAAATTTTATATAAATTTAACAAATATTGAGCATTTTAAGGCAAAAAATTGTTGAAAAAATTTGCAAATTTTTTTCATTACCAAAATGCTCGAAAACCGCTCGAATGATTTTGTTTTTGTTTTCTTTAATCAAAAATTCAAGAGTTTTCCTTTCGTTTGGTATATGGGAAGTATTGGTTGATATCTTCTATATATGTTTATTTTATTCAAATATATGGGCATAAATGATTTTCCATACAAAATCACCTCGTCATCATTTTGCAAACACGTGCATATGTTGGAAGTGTGGGAAGGAGACAAAAAGTATGTATGCGTATGTAATGCGGCTTTTGATCGCAGCGTATGTACATATGTAAATGCATATATACGTACATATGAAAGTTTCAGTTAATGTGGATCTGTTTGGTTTTGTTATCGATATTTTTATCGATTTTGTTATCGATTTTGCTATCGATTTTGTTATCGATATTTTTATAAATTTTGTTGCCGATATTTTAATCGATTTTGCCATCGATATTTTTGTCGGTTTTGTTACCGATATTTTCACCGATTTTGTTATCGAAATTTGTATCGATGTTGTTATTGATTTTGCTATCGATATTTTCGGAACTTATCGATATAATGATCGATATTTTTATCGATTTTGTTATCGATTTTGTAATCGATTCTGTTATTGATTTTATTATTGATTATTTATCGGTTTTGTTATCGATATTTTTCTTGATTGTTTTAACAATTTTGCTATCGATATTGTTATCGCTTTTGTTATCGATATTTTTGTCGCTTTTGTCATCAATATTTTTATCGATTTTTCTATAGATATTGTTATCGCTTTTGTTGTCGGTATTTTTATCGGTTTTTTTACCGATTTTGCTATCGATATTGCCATCGCTTTTGTTATCGATAGTTTTATCGATTTTTTTATCGAATTTATTACCGATTTTGTAATGGATTTTTTGATAGATTTTGTTATCAATTTTGTTATTGACTTTGGAATCGATTTTGTTATCGATTTTGTAATCGATTTTTCGATAGATTTTGTAATCGATTTTTTATCGATTTTGTAATCGATTTAGTTAACGATTTTGTTATCGATATTTTTATCGATTTTGTTATCGATTTTATTATCGCTTTTGTTATCGATATTTTTTTCTTAGTTTGTGCTTTCGTTTTTGACTTGGATATGCTCTTAACCATACCACGTATTCTACGTTTAAATTTAGCGGGTGTATCTCCGATACAGCCTGCAGACCAAGACGAAGGCGCTGGACTGTTCCTTTTTTTTTTTATATAGTAACGTTTGGAAACAGAAAACAGCCGGAGCAGCTAAATGACGAGAATATACCGAAGGCGGCCGGCAGTTCGCAGTCCTACTTACTTTTCATTTTTGGCGAAAATAACGAGTTTATCTCTCTCCAAAGGTTGTCAAAGGCTGTCAGATAGGAACAAAATAGTTTCCTTACTACAGTTTCTTCATTTCTGCTCATACATAATTTTGAATTGCCATCCAAAATGTTTGTTTGTCCAAAAATTTAATGTTAGCAAAACTTTAAGAAATATTACTCAATTCACAGATTATAGGAAGCGACAGCAACTAAGGAGATATATGTATGTATGCACATCATCTGCATGTGCAGACATATGTGGGTATTTAAGATAGGTATAAATATGTATATCAGCTTCTAACAATGTTGCATCTGAGCTATTTTGTTGGGATTTACGAATTTCTATAACAACTAATCGGCTTAGATGGATTGTTAAGTATTGATAAGAAGGCCGGAATTCAGAACGAATATGTAGCATGAAAGGATGTACATTTGTACAATCACAATATTTATAGAGAAGTAACTAAAAGTAACAGTAGTAATAGTAACTAGGGTGGTCCAAAAATGCATGTGAAAACGTAACGTCGGTTATGCTCTCACCACCTAAGATTTTTCGATACCGAAAAAACCCCTATGAAATAAATCGAAGCTTGCACTGCGAGTGCTCCACATTTGCTAAACGAAAGCTTAAAGCACATTAAAATACGGAAATGAAAAGCACGCGTATTGCAAATGATTTATATTTCAAATTTACTAGGATATGAGCAAGCAAGAATGCAGAGTAGAAAAAAAAATATCCTTGCATATTATCAGAATGCTATTTTCACGAATTTTAGTGCGTGCAAAAAATATTAAAAATACCGTTGATATAAGAAAAACGTGAATATGGAAAAGCCATAGAATTAAAGCACATGCTACACATTCACATACATACATACATACATACATTGAAATCATAATGCAGCACAGCCATAGCCCAGAGCTCATTTTTAGCACATTTCCCATCGCACCTTAGCTTTGCTCTCCAGGCCACTAGGCCTGTGACCCCAGCGCGGCAGCATTGAACCATCGCCGCATTGCGTCGCATACGCACGACGTGCGCGTTGTCTTGCATATCAATTGGCATTGGAATTAAAATTTATGATCAGCTTTGTGAACACATATGCTTTGTACGTATATATGTACATTCATTGCTATGTAAGTATGTATTTATATATTTTTCTTAATACCTTTTATGATAAATTCCAGAACGTCATGGCGTATGCGTAACCTAAAAATGTGTCACATCAGCAGCATTGCAGCATTTGCGTAAATACTGCGATAGGAAAGAAGTTTGGTATGTATGTATGTATGCTTGATAGAAAATGGAGTCATGCATAAGAATGTTATTATTTTGGTAATTTAAAAAATGTCGCAGTGGAAAGAGTAAAATTAATAGTTGCAGGAAGCTGGAAAGTATTATTTGATTCTTGGCTTGAAATCAAAGTGCTCTTAAGTCGACCTAAACGAAAGCTGAGTCGTATACACTGTAATATTTCCCTAATAAGACTGTAGAGTTGCCAAAGAGTAGTAATAAAGAAACAAATTTGCCACATAACGATTAACTTTGGCGTCAATTCTTTTGAATGGAATTTTCGGATCAAACGGTGAATGGTGATAACTCCAGGATGCAATTTCCGGTATCACAGGCCAATAATCAGTTTTAAAAATTTAAAGTTTTCTCCGCATTAAACCCACAGTTATAGTAATAAGGACAAGTACAACATTTTATAGAGCCGCAATTGGGACCCTGGGATCAGTGAACATTCATTCGAAAGCTCTTAGCAAGTATCTGATATCCCTTTTGAATGCATCAGAATACTAACAAATCTTTCGAGTTTATATTGGTTATAGTTGTAGCTAAATATGTGGCATATAAAATGGCAGGGCAGTGCAATCTTTTTCTGGGCGAAGAGGGTATTGGAGCTCAACGTAGCTCACGCAGCGATTGGAACGGGTAGATCGGTGGCAGTCTAAAGAGGTCCGAAAGCTAAGCAAACCACATCTCTCGATAATGATGGGTGTCTTAACTGGGCATTGTCGAATTGGAATTCAGACGGTAAAAGTTGCATGGAAGGCAATGAAATTGAATTTTCTATAAAGTAAGACCTCCTGCTGGTAACAAACACTAAGTCTTCCCGCTTTGAGATACACGGCACTATTTGCAGTTATTATATTGCAGTTATTATATTGAGGTCGTGAATATGTCTACCAATAGTCTCTTATATAGCGCCGAAACAAAAACGAAGTCGAAGAAACTTGAACAGCTTCCACGATATGTGGGAAAATATCACATGTGGGACAAAGAAAGCAAGACGCTCACGAAAATTATGGAAGAACTAAATGCAAAGGACGTATCTATACACGGCTTGTATAACTGGCTCCGCTTGGCAAATAATAGAGGGGCATTTTTTATTATTATTGGGCCAAACTGGCAGGCCTTTAAATTGCCATATAATAAGAAGTTGTGAAAAAAACAAGTCAATGGTCCCAGCGGGCCAATAACCGAGTCCAAAGTGAGAGTTTCGCAAAATGTCCGCAAACGAGCTCGCAAATGAACAAATAACGCTTCAGAAACTCTTTTGATTGCTGCCTGAATTTTGTCATAAAAATTCGATTGCAAGAGAAAGCATTCGGTCGGCCACAAACTAAACGACGTATGAATCATATTTATCCGAGTAACCGGGTAGAGTTATATTTATCCGAATACCTGGGTAGGCGGCTATCGTTACCCGGGTACCTGATGGCGGGTTATATGTGCCAGATTCCCCGGATAGGAGGTTATCTTTATCCGAATACCCGGATAGATGGTTATCTTTCACCTGAGTACCCGGATAGGGGTAGATTTTGTCTGTGTACTTGGGTGGCAGGTTATTCTTGTCCGATTATCCGGGTAGAGGTTAATATATGTATATCCGGGTATCTGGGTAGCGGGTTATCTTTACCCCGATCACTGTTTAGTGGAGAGTATTTATTCGGGTACCTGGGTAGCGGGTTATTTTTATACAAGTACCCGGGTAGGAAGTTTTATTTATTCGGGAACCCGGATAGGGTGTATTATTGATCCGGGTAGTGAATTGCACAACCTGCATGAATAATAGATTAAGGATCAAGTAAAAGTTAAATTGTGCTTACATATTAAATGTACGTATACACCCGAAGGAGATTTATTTCATTTCCAATATATATTCCCCCTTAACTGAGAAGAATTTTTATATCGCTTCAGTAAAGCTTTCTCACTGAGAGCAATCAATAAAGCATTGTTCAAAAGGTTTCGGTTAATCTCCGACTGCGGCCATATTTCTCCTTCGATAAGTGTTATTATGCGAGCATTTGAGTTGGTTAATAGTTATATTCGATATTCGAGAGTTACGCCGCAATAAATACGCTTGTAGAGCATTCAATTCTGAAGAAAAACCATCGTTGACCATGACTATATTTACCATAAAATGCCTCTGAGCTATAAAAGTTTGAAGAAAAACAATCAAAGTTTACATGTATTTGCATGTCGTGGTCGAGCACTTAATATTAATACCAAGGCCTCAAATTTTCAGAGAACTTGTTTTCAGATATTTCCCGCAAAATTTCGAGCTGGGAGTCAAAAAAATAAAAATAAGTAGTCGCCGATTAAAAAGCTCCCTAGTACATATGTACATAGTATAGTCGAAAAGTAAAACTCTCACCGCTAAACTTTTCAAATACGTTCTTAATTACACGATTTTCTACTGAGGCTACTTTAAACTATACACAAAAACTTTTCGAGAGTCTTAAGCTCAAACCAGCTAACCACATATCTACTTTCAAACACCACAAGAATGTGAAAATCTCAGCACAGGGATATTAATTTTGATTAAAATACTTTAGCGAAGAATGTGCACACTCATACACGTAGATGCAGATCCCAGAGTAATATGCATCTAAATAAGTACGGAAGTATGTATGTATGTATATTCGTAAAGTAAATTCTTTTGCATAGTTTTTGTTGGCATTTGTAGTGGAATATTATGAAAATTCAACTGAAACTATTAACTCCACCTTGCAGTTGGGAAGAGAAAGCCGTGAAACCGCAAGGACAACACCAGCAACTAAAAACTAAATAAATAAATATGTGTATGTAGGCAACTTTTGAAACTCAAAATACTTGGGTCAAAACCTCACCTGTCAGGCAACGTAAATATAATAATTTAGCAAATCTCGGAGAAAAGTGCGTCCGTAATTCATCTTCTTCTCAGTGTGTGAAGCCAACGCTGTTTTTTTTTTTTGTATTTTTTAACCAACCAAATTTAGTTGAAAACCTCAAGCCACAAAAAGGGGCAAGGAGATCAAAAGATTTCAAAGCAAGCCTTATTTTGAAATGAATAAGATTTTGTAGGAAATTTGTTGATAAGCAACAGTGGAGCTTTAAGCTGATGTAGCAGTTGCCTTGCAGAGCTTGTGTGTGATAGTTTTTGGCTGGAGTGAGTATGGAAAAACAGGCACATTTGTTAAAACTAAATGCCAACTATGAACATAAAATATTTTTAACTACATTCCTGTTGCGTATGTGAGTTCGTGTAAATGGTTGTATCTACTCTGTATCCTTTACACGATACGTTTGCCTCATCGTGTGCGTAGAAAACAATTTGTCAAAATATGAAACCAAAACAACACCGCATTCAACAAAATGATAAATTTCACAAATTTCTGAATGTTAACACACACTCATACATATTGCCAGCAAATAGTTTACTATGTACATACTTAAGCGTGTAGCTCAACAGTAATCACTGCATTTGCTTTTACTGACTACATATCACTCAAATCCTTTCTCGCCACTCAACCTTACTCTCTTGGCGCCGCACTTAAAAGCTTACGTGCCCACAGCTAAACAAATATAAATTTCGGGTTTCATTTGCTTCAGCATTACGGTGTGCGACTCACAGATACCATCACATACATGTGCATACATACCCTGTGGGGAAAATCTCTAGTTCTGAACTGGGGCGCTTCTAGTACATTTAGACCCAGTACTGGTTCGCGATAAATCTCTTTTGCATGCAAGCAACTGGCGAATTTAACATGGCGATGTCCTAGGAAGTGTCAATTGCCCCCCGCTGCATCCCTTTTTCGATAGTTCCGAACTAGTCCTAAATTCTATAGTTCCGAACCAGTTCTAAAATCGACAGACGAAAGAAAAAAGTATCATGATTTTTCAATCTTTTCGGTTCTTCCGTGTGCGATTTTACATTATTTTCAAAGAAACGGTTTTTCAATTTGAAATTAAATTTGTTTGAATGATTGTAAGAAATGTACATTTACATACCTATAGCTGTAGCTGAGTTTGCAGAGGTGCTCGCTGTTATTTCTTAAATTCCAGACGGTCCCAAGATATTGAAATGTTAACACAAATTTTTGTTTTGTATTACCAAGCTATGAAAAAGCATCTGCGAAGCGCAGAATAGAAGCGTATTTGAAAGAAAAAGCCGCCGAACACATAACTATGTAAAGTAAACAAGCCCCCCGCTGGATCCCTTATTCGATAGTTCCGAAATAGTTCTAAATTCGACAAATAGGATCTAGTTCGTTCTGCATCCCTTTTTCTATAGTTCCGAACCATTTCTAAATTCGTCACTTTCGATATAGATTTGTAGTGAAAAAAACTGAAAAAAAATTAGTTTCTTAAAAGTACCACTTTTCGCCGATTTTGGACTGGTGGGGATCTAGTTCCTATCGGACTAAATCCTTTTTAGCGATAAAGATTCACTAGTCCGCGGTTTCCCTGCAGGGTATGTGTGTGTGTGTGTGTGTGAGTATATATGTAGAATTGAAAACTATTTATCCTTTCTTGCTATCATTCACTTGCAATTACATAGCATCTGCCAACATCCTGCCAGCTTTTCACTAATTATAATGATAAACTACTTTTACTACAATTATACAAAACAAAAGTGGCGCAACAGGGTAAACGAAATAGACAAATATTTAACTTGCACATCAAAATCGCTTTGGGCGAAATTTACGCACAGCTACAGCTTCACATATGTACAAATGCAAAGGACTATAAATATGAACAATCAAATATAAAAGTTCCTGCGTTTGCTCTAAAGTAAATTTGAGAATGCTTTGCTTCAATTGCAGTTTAGGTGGAAATTTGTGATACGTTTCAAACAAATGCCATAGGTATTTGGCATTCAGAGCGAGACTTGTTCTTGGCTATTTTGTAAAATTTGAAAATGGAAGATTATCTTTAAAATAAATAATATTTATTTTCCATAGATTTTATATCCACAAAGTGCGATGGTGTGACAATGCTTACTGCACGGTTTATTTTACGCTTTCATGTCAGGTTTTTCGGACTAACCATAGCAATAGCCCAAAAGCATATGGCAGAGTGAGTCAATAAATTGAAAATTATGTATTTTACAGCAGTCGATTTGTTTGAGCTTGATTAGATCTATTCATAAAGTAACGCCTCTTAAACTCCGACTTGGAGTCTAAACTAATCTTAAACAAGTAAGAAAGTCTAAGTTCGGGCGGAGCCGAACATTAAATACCCGGCGCAAGTATTAAATATATGTTTTCCACCTTTCCGAAAGCTACCGCTACATGATAAGCCGGGGTGTATACATTTTGAGTAAATTAGAGTCCTTAGATTTCGAAATTTTGAAGTTTCAAGCAGTTCTGAAATTTACCGTTATATGAAAAGCGGCCTCAATTTTAGTCCGCTTTCAATAATTTTCAACGTTTTACTTTTATGTAGCAAGCACAATAAAAATACCGAGTTTGGTACAAATTGGTAGAACGGTTAGCGAGATACATATATGTGATCATAAGTGGGTGGTGCCACGTCCATTTTCCAAAATTTTATCACAAACGTATTTCTTGGATAAGGATTGTTGCAAGCATCAATTTTGAATAAATTAGCTTTAATATTTACTGATTTATCGAGGATTTCGTATTTCTCTAAATTACCGTTATATGGGATGTGGGCGTGGTTATTGTCCGATTTTAGAAANTAAATGGAAACCCGTTCGTCTGGAGATGCTGGTAATCCATATGCCCATCGTACAATTTATGTCAAAAGAAATCGGTTATTGACCGTCAAGCAGTAACTTGTAATTGCTGCAAGGCCACTTGGTGAACCTTGTGGGTTGGCGACGCCATACATATATGAAACTGTAAACGAAAGTTATGCTTTTTGGATAGTCCACTTTGAAAGCAGCACTGCCATTTTCATAAATTGGACTTAAAGGTGTATACGCAAACCCATAACGAAACCGATTGGCAATGTCGGTTTTGATAACAAAATCGAAAAGGAAATAATAATAAAAAAAATCTTATTTAATATGGGCATAAATAAATTTTCTGTAGATTCTAGCCACACATTTTTTTTATAATATTCTGCAAACTTTGTAAAAAGTCGTTTAACGGTAAAAAGTACAAAGGTCGCACACCGACACAAATATCTATATAAATTCAACATGCGTAGTATTTTTGC
The DNA here is from genome assembly GCF_001687245.7 of Rhagoletis zephyria. NCBI lineage: Eukaryota > Metazoa > Arthropoda > Insecta > Diptera > Tephritidae > Rhagoletis > Rhagoletis zephyria. The sequence continues at coordinate 149,117 of NW_016157261.1, read as the reverse complement.
CTTACATTTTGGGTCATACGCTTATAATTCCAGCTATTATCATTGTTTATACTTAGTTTGGAAGACAAAATGCAAAAACATCTGCCAAATTTTTTTACGACTACCACTCTTTCCACACACACCGACAAGTACGTAGTTCCCCAGGCCGCCTCATCTATGTTATTATCATTGCTATTATTTTTTTAGTGTCTCGTGCGTCTTCTTTTTCCTTTGGCGTTTTGTCAACAACAACGTTAGTGCAAAACTTTATTATTGCTCGTAAATTGACAAATAAAACTTTTAAAGGTTAACATTAGGGTCCTTATTTGTCTATTAAATGGAAAGCGTTAGCGAGTTGATGAGCGCCAAGAAGTGGCAAGAGTTGCGAAGTTAGGCAGCGCATATGTAGAAGTGTGTGAGCTCAAAAGGCTGAGCTTTAGTTGGCATCAGGTGGCGAAAGTTTGGAACCAAGCAGCAGGAGTTCAAATAATCATAAATGTTAGGCGGTTAAAAATAAAAGAAGAAAGTCATGAAAGCAGCGAGAAAAAAGGACAACTTAGTGGATGATAGTGAAGAAAAACAAAATTGTCCTACCACGAGCGCTGCTTCAAAAGGCCCATAAGGACTGCCAACAAAGAGTCGCAAAGCGGGCGCTTAAAAGGGGCGGTCGTACAACACATGACATGACATGACGTGACGTGTGCAACAATGGATCTAGTTTTCAAAGGCAAAGAAATGTATGTAGACGAGGCAGTCAGCATAGAGTTAGCGTCGCGACCTAACCACCTTTTTGGCATTTTGCAGCCTTCCACTTAATACTTTTGTTATCTGTGCAAAGGTGAGTTTTAAAATTTCCCGAGTGTGAGTATTTGTGATTTACATACATATGTACATTGTGTTTGCTTGGGGACTTTAGTTGTCACTTTTGTTTTGTTTGCTTGTTTATCTCATATGTATGTTTGTGGTGTGGTTGTGAGTGTTGGTTGTGTATGAGTGACAAATTTGGGCGTCACAGCGAAGGGTTGTGATATGAACGCCTCTATTTGACATGTTGACAGTTTTTCTACAGCAAATTAGTGTAGTTATTCAGTTAACAATTAGAGAATGCCTGCTAGACGCAGTGGTTATAGGCAGAGCTTTATAGTTCAAGTAGATGTGACCAGATTTACTTAAAACTAAGACTAAAAGCTATCTGTTTGTATACGAGCGTATACAAAAGAACCAATCGAAAAATTTTTTGGGGACCATCGAGAGTTATGAGATGAACAACTGAGCCCATTGACTCGTAACAATTCGATTTATTTAGTAGAGCATTTGATTACTCGACTTTTATCCAAAGCCGGCATTTGAGTTATTTGAAAAAAAGCAACTTGAAAAAACTCCGGTTAGACAGGATATTTGTTTTTAATATTTCGCTTTTGGACAATGCTTACAGTTAGTCAGAAATGAAAGCCAACAATTTCTGGCGTGAAATAAATTCCCTTAGCTTTCAAAGGCAGCTATAGATTGGTCGAAGAGAACCCCAGACTTAAGTGAAACCAAAAACTGTACTCAGCTCTAATCCATCCCATACCTTCATTTCGTTTTTTTTTTTTGCCAGCCATCACTAAAGATAAAGCTGCTAGAAGCTAAGATAAAGTGAGGGCAGCTTTGAGGTCCTCTCCAAAGTTAGCTTTGCACTTTCTGATTAAACTCATAGTTCTATTAAGTGACAATACGTCGGCTGCCAGTGCGATTTGAGTGAGGGCTTTCGGATACCGAAGGTAATAACCGTATGTCTACGATGCTCTTCTAAATGAACTTCCATTTGAAATAAAACTACTGATCACTCATCCAAGGATATAGAGACGCCTACGGAAATTAGATTACGGATCGAGAAGAGGCTCTGCACTGCCCCCAAGACTAATGCCTACGAACCCAGGGCCTGCTCCACAGGACACTTGGAAATGGATGTGCAAGCCAAAATGATCTGAATCCCATAGTACATACTGAAATTTCACTAAGCGTTAAAACATTTTAGAAATATTTTACGAAAGATTTGTATATCTAAACTACGCTAAATGTGATTTGGCGCAAAATTCGCACCCTCATAAACTCTATTCCACATAAACATACAAACAACGCAAAATCCTCGTAAATAGAAGCAACATTTTCATTTCTGCATTGCAACTCCTTTCTTTATGTATACTTTTCGAGTCCTTTTGCCTAAAATTACTTTTTGTTTCTTGCGATTGGATTCACATTCTGCTCGCTATCCCAATCATCCTTTTTCCCCATCCACTAACGCTGACTAGCGTACTGAGTGGATATCCTTTTTTTACTACTTTTTTATTGGCATTTTACTTAAAGCAAATGTGCCACTTAAGCGGCCGGTTAATACGCTGAGATTTCACACATGTGCGGCGTGAGAGTTTTCTGGAATGCATTCGCAAACAGTTACGGGGCTTATTTAGTACTCCACCAGTCGTCGCCGCTTTCATACTCCCGCAGTTGTACTTTCACCGATGCCATACAAACAAATGGTTGTATGAATTTCATGTGCTACAGCGTATAGTAAATAAACTTGCATCCCTTTTGTTGTCATCATACGTTTTGTCATTTTCATCAGCATTTTGTGACATTTTCTGTCATCCTCAGTGAATGAGTGAAAGTTAGCCTTCATTTTGTGTCCTTAAGTATTAACGTTTTATGATTTTTACTTTTTTTTCTTAACGCTCCTTTTATCCTTTCTTGGCTTTCACTGCTTGGTCGGGGGTTGTTTTGTTTATGTCTGTCAGTGGATTTTGACAATCCTTTGCACATAGCAGTCACATACACGCCATACATATATGAATGTAAGTGTGTGAAAAATCATACGCCTTCATATGTTTGGGCACCTCGTACTCTGTATTCCCTTATTTTTTGATTACCTCTTAAAAGACCGTAAAATTCTAATATATACGCTAAGTTGACAAGTAAAGGCTATTCTTTATTATGATGTCCTACGCATTTCGTAAGTTTATTATTTTTTAATGGAGGCCTTAGTCAATAATTTGCTAAGCACTTTAAAGATTATACGAAATATCGGACAAAATTGGATCGTAAAAACTCAAATCTGTCTCATAAAAATCGAAATTGCAGATTTACTTAAATAAAAAGTGCCTTCATAATAAAGAAATGGATTTTTGATATTAAATAGAAGGCTCCTTTAAATATTTTTTTTTTACATAATTGTCCTTGTAACAAACAAAATAAACAAGGAGGTGTTAAATTTCAGATAGAACTTCAGGTCCTAAATTTTTTCCATGGCTACGGATCTTTCACTACTCTACTGAGCATTCATAGTTTTCCAAGTGATATTAGAATTCTTAGAGCTTTCAACTGTACAGCAGTATTTCACAGGATTTTTATTATAGTTTTTTTTTTGCGTCAAACCCTAAGGCATATTCAACAAGGTCGGAGTGATTTCGAAAGTTGTCTCTTAGGACTGCGGCTACAATAACAAACATAGAATAAAATATGTATCGGAAAAATTTCTTTCTTCATTTTTTTTACCCTACATTCAGCTACAGAGAGAGAGAGAGAGATAAATTGTGTTGTCACTTCTACCTTGTTAAATTTAGCTTGGTCAAAATTAAAAGGACTTTGCTCTATGTATTTTTTTTTTTTACTTAACTGACAGAAAATCTGTTATAACTATTACTGAAAAATTACAAAGCTGCTGGAGCTGAAGCTCCCTGCCACCTGAGCTAATCTAGTACGGCGGCGGGGAATGGATAATGTGTGTGTAGAAACGTCGTGACTTTCTTGGCAAAGCTTGATTCAATGCATTAAATAGGAATTGGAAAAAATGCGATATATTTTGTATTTTTTTGTACGTAAATAAAAGCTTACGCTAGTAACTTCAGTCTGTGTTCAAATAATTCGGTATCCGCTGTTAGAAGAATTCAAAATAAACATTATTCATACATAAATACCTTCGGATTCCAAATATGTACATACATACATACCCCGTCCATACATACATATTAAATATTCCGCATACGCCACGTATGACTCCATGCAAATCTACACGTATTTAATTCAAATACGCTACGTATGAAACAATTTCCCATATTGTTTGGTATAAGTAATGCAAAATGATTTATTTTCGAGCACGTAGCTAGGTGCATATGTACTTAAGTGAACATTGCCAAAGCAGACATGCACAAGCTGTGCTGGAATAATATTTTGACTAGCAAAATTGCAAAATATGGATGGAAATAAATTGCGTGCCGGAAAAGAGAAGGAAACAAGTATTCTTCGTAGGAAACCAATTTCACTGAGGCGTGATGGAACCTACTCAAGACATCAAAAAGCGAAAAAAGAAAAGAAAAGAAAAGGTAGCCAAATTGAGATGGGCACTTTTGTCATTGAGCAAGACAATGTAAATACTTACTAGCATACCAAGTACCTAATCGCAGCATACATACATACATACATATAGATTTATGCCCAAGTGCCTCGACTGTTTGCTTGTCACCGGCAATTGCCATTTGACGGTGAGCGCAAAATTTCGAATTCCATTAAAATGTCAGACTTTCACTTTTGTTGGCTTAAATTATTATGAATTATTGCGGTGAAAAATTGTGTATGTATGTATGTAGGTGAGTACGCAGCCAGAACGCAAGCAAGCAAAAGGCTGCAAGAATTTCGAGGTAGAAGTATCTCTCTTTCAATGTTTTTCTTTAGTACGACTTGTTGGTGTTTTTGTACTATTTAGAGATGTAAAGGATGATTTAATATTGCTGAGCATATTTGTGTTGTCATTCACACCTTGAAGCCGAAAAACCCCGTTATTAGGTAAATTTATAAGCGTGTGAAGAGTAAGTGTTGCTAATGGAAATCGAAAATGAGAAGAAGTGACTACTACAGTCACAACATTAATTAGAAATATGCAAGAAATACCACAATGAATTTATAAGAATATGTAAATGAATAGGAATACAAATGCAAATCGGTAGACGAATAGAAATGCGCGTAAAAATACAAATTGGTGGAGAAATAGGAATACCCGTACAAAAGCGAACGTGCATACCAAATCGAATAGGAATAGTAATATAAATGTGAACACAAATACCAACGGCAATAGCAATAGCAATACCAGAACCACTATTAATACCAATACCAACACCAGTACCAATAACAATACAAATACCAATACCAGTACCAATACCAAACTTAAAAAAAAATAAATAAATGTACATATCAATGTCAATAAAATACCAATTACCATACCAATTCCAACACGAATACCAATACCAATGCAATACCAATACCAATACAATATAAAAATCATCCAATATCAATACCAATAACAATACCAATACCAATACAAATACAATACCAATACCAATACAAATACAATACCAGTTCCGATATCAATATAATACCAATACCAATACTAACACCCATACCAATACCAAGATCAATATAAATGCCAACACCAATACCAATAGCCATACTAATGCCATTGCAATACCAATACCAATACCAGTACCAATACCAATACCAATACCAATACCAATACAATACTAATACCGATACCAATACCAATATGAATACCAATTCTAATACCTATACAAATACCAATACCAATACAATACCAATGGAAAACCAATAACAATGCCAATACTAATACCAGTAACAATATCAATATCAATACCAATACTAATATCAATACGAATACCAATACCTATCTTAATTCCAATACCAATACCAATACCGGGTCAATACTATAAAACAAAAATCCAACATAGTGAGAGCAGAATAAAATGATAAACTGACGATAAACCTTGCAAAATGATAAATTTTATCACTCTGTCAAAGAACAAACTTAGCAAAGATCGAACAAGCGGGGTCAAAATAAGCTTGCAATGTCGATTACACGTGATAGTATACATAACCATACACCATACACCAAATTAAATATACGAGATGAAATTACTACTCTTGAAAGATATTTGTTTATTGTTAATTTAACACAATATTTACTTTGAACGAAAGAACTAGTATCAAATGTGACCCTATAAGAAAGTAAGGTTAAATAGGAACTTTGATATAAATTCTTCTAAAAATTTCAGTGTCGCTTTTTCTTTACACTACAGCACTTTAAGATGTCTCCCACTTTTCCCCATCAACTGTTTAAACTTGCATGAATTTATGTCTCCTCGTGCTTTGTTTTTTTTATTTGCAATATGCAGTCTCCGTTGCCACAAATTAAGTCAAACACCACATGAGTTCGCAGCTAACATTCTAAAATATGTCGTAGAAGTGTGCGGGCGGACGTTCAAGTTGGCAAGTAACTGCAAGTCTCCCGACTCAAGCGAAAGTGCTAACAACGCGGCGGGTGACCAAAAAATACAACAGCAACAACAATACAAACAACGAGAACTAGTAAACGGTGGCACACAGTTAGCTCGTTAGACGCATTACAGCTTGGTAAGCTACCACAGAGTTACAAACTTGGCAACAGCGTAGCCGAGAACTGCAAAAAACACTCCCCTCGACAGCAGCTTTCGCTATGCTTGCTGTCGTTTTTTTTTTTTTTTGCTTGCTCACCTTTCAACTTTGAAGTTTTTAAATTGTGCGCAAATTTATTTGAGTGCCAATTGTTGAACTTTTAAGTGGCTGACTTGAAACATCACAACGCACGCGTGGCCAGGCATAGGAAAGTGTCGGAACACTTTCTTACCTGCTTCGTAAATTTCGACTGCTTTTTGAGCTTCCCTCTTCTTTTGGCTGTGCCTTTTTTTTTTGGTGAAAATTTGCTCCTCTACGCTCAGCTGCCATAAATCTTTTGCGCTTATTTATTTGTTACATTATTTATGGTATACTTTCTGGGTACTTTAGCTGTGATTTAAAATCAAGCCAACAGATGTATGTATGTATGTACATGCACAGGCACAACTCCAAGTAAGGTAGTACATACCTTGAAATTTTATAGGTGACAGTATTTCAATTAAACGAGCCGAAAAGTGAAAATCTTCAGGTGCACTTGAGTGGTCTTAGTGGCCTGAATAATAGCACCTTTCGCAAAGAGAAAAGAAGAAGCAAGGGAAAGAAAAACGAGTTTTCTTCGACTTTTGAACTTTATATGATTGCAAGTGAAATTAAATTTAAGGTATTTGGGATTTCGGAAACTACCACTAAATGCTGATGGTTTAAAGAGTAAGAGTAGAGCGGCTTTGTAGCTTTCAACATTTCAGTATCTACATTAAGCTGTAAAGCAGAAGCGAAGTCGCGGTAGAACAAGCTAAGCAAACTCCGACGACTATCACCATTGCGAAGAGAGCAACAACCGCTCTCGAAAAGCTCCCTGCCTACAGGTTTTCGATTTTCCGAAGAGCGACCACTAATAAAACCAAAAGAATGGATATTGATCTGACTAGGAATAAGCCAAGGTACCTAGCGGATGGTTGTACCAATTTCAAACATAACTTCAAGTTTATCTCTCTAATTGAAACAACTACGACTCCTCAAGATTATGGAGAGGCTTCTGAGTATGCAGATGGCGTGACGCTTTAATTCCGAGAAGTTCAGCGAAGCTCAACGTGCTAACCACAATGGGTAGATCGGTTGCTTGAGATTCTACAATTTACAATATACAATATAAGGGTTCCAAGTGAATCCCTCCATGGAGCAAATCTTAAATAAGTTTAAAGTATGTAACAGCGTTTTTACATGTATACATATGTATGTAGGTAGTCGTGCATAAAGCGCAATAAATAAATACAACTCCTTTGTCCCCTCGAGTGCGTGCCATTAACCACCAAAACTCCATCTTCAATTAAAATTCACTCAAGCTTGCATGCACACACCATCACAAGAGCTCTCATGAAAACGCTCCATTCATTATACTACGCTTCCATTTCCTTTCACCACTTTACCAGGCAACCGCTCCACTCACACCCACCCCACTTTTGACAGCTTTGGCAAATTACCCGAAAATGCGCATTTGATAAGCAAATAAATTTACAAAATAATTGATTAGATTATTTATCAATATATTTAACATTTTGTGGTAATTAGCAGATAATTTGCGTGCATTTACCTGCCATGCAAGCGTATAAACGTAGAGGTACACACTCACACATATACATACATATCAGCATTTTGCCGATACAAGTGCGAGTATGTTAATTTGAGTGTATTTGCAGGCTGCTGCGGCTGCCGTTGCTGCCCAATGAAGTGTTAAGTGAGTTTGCGTTGTGAGCTTGTTTCCTGCTTACTAAATATTGTTATTGTTTACGTAAGCTTTGCGTAATTATGCGCTTAGTTTGTTGGGACACAAAACCTGCACGCTCAAACGCATACATACCCTGTAGTAAAATTCCAAACTAGTTACGAAAAATACTAGTTTACAACTAGAATTCCCTGACAGAAACCGAATTAGTTCGAAAATGACCAGACTTGTACCAAGTATAAAACGATTTATTCATGCCCTGTTTTATTCGACAGTTTAATACAACAAAGTACACAAAATATTATAACTTTTATTTGGGTATATTGTAAACCATTAAATCGAATACGTATTCAATTATACCAGTCCTGTTACATAATGATTAGTATTCATAATAATTATTAATTAAAGTATTTTTTTTTTGGATAACCGTTTAATGATCAAATACCGATATTACCACCTTTTTAATGAAAAAAAAAATAATTTAAATTAATTCATTAGTTTTAACTACATCAATATTTTGTTATTTTTGATCATTTTCAATTATTTTTGACTTTTTTTAATTACACGATTCATATAATTATTTGATAAATTTCTATTATCAATCAACAAGCCAAACTATAGACAAAAATTAAGAATATTTAACAACTGGTTGAATTATTTATTTATTTTATTCTTATCCAAATCTCAAATTTTAACATTAATTATTACTTTTATAAATTTTTAAAAATAATAGACTGAAATGTGCAAAGTTAATGAATTTAATTTATTTTGGTTGGGTAGTTGGGCATGGGTTTACAACTAGTTCATTTGACTACAGGGTACATAGAAATATATTTACATACTCCCTAAGCGTGGACCTGAATATGCAAAATATAAGGGTAATCGTACATACGTACGAAAATATGTATATATGTTTATGAGTGCATTCGAGTAACTCTGAAAATAAATTGAATGCCGCAATTATAGCCACAACTATCCACTATGTTGCACACATAATTGTTTGTACACTGCATATGAAACATGTACATTTGAGCACATAATCACCTTTGTGAGCGGCTTCAAATTCGCTATACATCGAAAATTAATATTATTGTATAATTCACTCGGGCTCATGACAAATGGCTTGTGATTAGAAATATTAAGTAGTCCATTTAGTGTTGTCAATATTAAATATGTAGATAAAATCACTTCAGGCGCATAGTGACTTTAATTGCTTTATAATTTGTGCAGTCAACGAGAATGTCAACTCAACTCATATAACACGAATTTGTATGCATAATTACACAGTGGACCAGCCGAAATGGGCATACAAATGCACAAGTTCACCTACAGGCTGACATTATTGGTGGTGTTGATGCTGCATCCTAAGTCTTTCACGATCTGGAAGTTATAAGTGCCAACAATGACGTGTGCCATAAAAAAAAAAACAATTAAAAAAAATTTAATTAAAGTTAAAAAGTACAATAAAAACTCTAAATAAAAAAGTAAAAATGACATTGGGGACTTGAACCTTGGACCGCAGAAATGCCACGGCAGTGCTAGTACCAATGGGATCGAGTCATTTTTTGCATGCCCATAAGGCATTCGAAGATTTCTTAACACTTTCTCAATATTCAACCATTATGACATCCTTATATGACGTAGATAATAATTTTAGGAGTGATCGTTACAATGCCTAGCTTAGGAGAATTCCAAGGCGGATTTTTTATATTTCTCTGAGATTAACACTAAGCCCGCCTTGTCTGAATTTACATCGGCTTCCACTACCTTTTACATAAAAAAATACATCTAGGTTTAGGAAGTATGCATAGCAGTTAACTTCGGCTCACCAGCTTTGCTTCGAAATAAAAGTTCGTTGAGCACTAACTTCCATATTAACGAGGTCAAAACGCTTTCTTGCAGAGTATCACGGAAAATCGTTCTTCCTTGAAATCACCAATTAGCCCCACTCAGCCATCACTGCCCGCAGTTATTTCTCTTCACGCTGTACCTCAAAGGATGGTTGAGGGGAGTGCTGTGGTTGTAGGGAAATAGTCATGAAGCCTCTGCTATGTGCTGTCCATCACCACAGATGCTCCTCTATTGATTAGGCATATTTTCTAATTACACTTATGTGGCATATATGGGTACCAGGGAACAGTGACGTTGGCATGGATGTCACTAGGCAGAACCCCACTTATGGTTCATTCTTGGCCAGATGCCTTCATGTTAGCTCAGCAAACGTTGTGTGTAAACTAGGTCCTGCGCAATCGCAACATCCTTCTGGTTCAGGGTGGATGCCTGCTAAGCCACGATTCTCCAGTTTTGTGGTGTTCAGTGTCGCGCAGTTGTCGTGGTCGATTGGCGGACACGGAAGGTCTTCGGTTCTCCCCGCAACAGGCAATTCCTTGTGATTCGGCGTAAAACTGTAGGTACCTATCTCGCCTTTGTGTGACAAAGTCTGGGTGCACACAACGAATCGTAGGACAAGCTCGGCCAAGCACTAACAAATGTGTAAATGTAAGTGCTTAGTTCAAACTTACTATTTCATTTCCCATTTTTTCTCAATTATTCAAGTTTTAAATACATCACATATGCACTTGTCATTTCTGTAGTGATTTAAAAATGCTGTGCACTTAAAAAAAAATTTTACTGAAATATAAATATTTTCACTATTTTCACACCTTCTCCGCCTCAACATACCTTTTAGCTTACCTGCGTAAACTATTGGCACAAAACGAAAAAAAAAATATGCAAACAAAAACTAAAGTAAACACTGTGAACATTGAATAAGCGAAGGATTATGGTGTTGTTTGTGTAAACACTCACACAGTTTACGAAAAAGCGGAAAGGAGCGCCTACATAGGGATGGGTGAAAGCGTCACGCACTACGGCAGAAGTATTTTTTTTTGGGGGGGGACAAAGGTGTGATTTCATCAGTAATGTAAACAAATTGATCAGATTGTGAGTCAACAAGAGCAACAAATATGCAACACCAACACATACACATATTTACAATTCAGCGTAGTTAAGTGTTTGCAGTTAAGTAAATAAGTGCGAATTTGCGAATGGTTTATAAATAGTTAAAGAGCTGGAGGAATAATCAGATAAAAGTGTGCAAAGAATAAATACTTTTACGAAAGCACGTCAACGGTAAATAAACAACATTGAGATGGGGAAAACTCATACCTTTACACCTGCGAGAGTGTGTTTGTGAATGTGGCCGAATTTTTCTCCTTTCCAGTACTTCAGCTATGCGTTTGTTGCATAATTAATAAAGTACAACAACAAGAATTGTTTGAGCGTACAACAAACGAAACGAATATATAGCTTAAGTGACATTTCTTGTCTTGGATTTTTGGGGGAAAAGTGAAAGTTGCAGGGCGTACGAAGATTCAAAGACAAGATGGCCAGGAAAAAAGTTTCAAAAGACTCGGTGAGCGGCTGCTTGATCTCTGAAGTTTGCGCAAAATTAGACAATAAGTTAGACAGGTTGACAGTTGGAAAACACACAGTTGGAGAGACTGATAGACAAACAGACAGGGAGTGTGCCTTTGCTAGACAGGCTGTCAGACAAACGGATAAACAAACAGCAACAACAACAACAAAAATGTCGGCAATGCCAAGGCAGTATTTGGGAATGTTATAGAGCAGAGAAATAGCTAAATAAAGAGAGAAAGGAGGAGTTGAGAATTCGTTAACGACACTGAAGTACAAGCCGACTGCCAAAATTACAAATAAAACAAATGACATCACGACACGGAAAGTTGGTGCATAGGTAAGGGGAGGCGATACATACATAAGTACATACATATGTGCAAAGGTATGCACTTAAAGCTGAGGCAGTGCAAGTGACAAACATCTATCCATCTATTCGAGCACAGCGACTTGACATTGGATAGTGGTGTGGAAGCCTTAGAAATGAAGAAAGTATAGAAAACGAGCGTAATGGCAATAGAAAAGACGGTTTACGGTTTAATTCTAGACTACGAATTGAAGCACTGCCGCATGTGACTTACAGGATAAAAGCTGAAATATTCGAACTTTCGTAGAGCCAGCAGTGATTGTTAGCTTTAATTTGATATGCTTGGTACGGTGGTAAGGTGCGATGGATATTTGTTAATTAGGAAAATCCGATATTAAGAGACAGCAGTCAGAGGTAGGGAATTTGCACTGCAAATCATTTAGTAGACAGCGCTCGGTGTCTTTTTAGAATGTGGAAATTTACAGAAGAAGGTCGTTAAAGTACATACATCAAGTATTTGATGATTTCTCGCCAATACTGTATAACAAACCTTTAGAGAAAATGTTTTTGCCAAACATTTATGCAAAATTCATATTTTTTACTCGCTCTTCAGAACATTTCATGTCTTCCGCCAATAACAACCATTCCCACTCGCCTGTGCGGGTCAAATTAGGGTCAACATTTAATAACAAGTTACTTTAGTTTTCGTCGCCTACTCTTTAATTAATTACATTTTATTTGACTTTTGCGCTCTTAAAAGCTATTAAATTAGCAGGCAGACATTTGAAGTTAACTGAAAATAAAAGAATTCTAAGGCACATAGTTACAATGTAAATACGCGTTATGTGGAATGCTTAATAAGCAGCATAACTAACACATAATTTGTATGTTAATTTTTGAAAATGAATACATACATGCTAACAAAAAGCAGGCATGTGTAGTATGTATTTGCATAAACCATGAATGGCAATATTAAAAAATATACGCACATACATACATACATACTTTGTATAACTACAGCGAAGATATTTAGAGTCAACCGACAAACAATCCTTTGTCCAATTAAATATCTTTTTCGAATTATTGACATTAGAATAGCCTTCAATTTGATAAATAATATGTAAACTAGGGTGGTCCTTAAAATAGAATGTTCAAAATTTTTTATGTGACACCCTTTTAGAAGGTTTTAATTATTGTCTAACAAAACCCCTCTATATTACTTTCTCCGAGATTACGTGAAATGATTGCTTCATACGAACAACCCAGAAATTTTGGACATCTTAAAGGAATTTCTGCACATAACACTTCCAGAATCCACCACATCAGAGCTATCGAATTTGAAATTTTCGTCTGATACTCGCATGTACTCAATGTCTGTTCTCAATTAAAACACAGGCTGATTCAAGGTTTATGCAGACCTTTGACATTTTTTTTTTTCAGAAAATTGGTGTATAAACCCGGAAAAAAATGCGTCGGTACAAAACGTGACAACATCCATGCAAATGTCTGCTGTTGTGGAACAAAGTGTGGCCCAGGCCGGGACAAACCCAATTCGTCGTCATGCACATAAGTTGAACTTTTCCTACAGCAACGTTCCGGAGAGTTTAACAAAAGGCCCATGTCTAAAAGTCTACAAAATTAAACTAAAACATGAACTTAAGCCTAAAGAACATTTGCAATGCCATATATTTTCCAATTGGATGCTGAAACAAGCAGTTGATTCCGGGTTTTCCGAGAAAAATCCTCAAGAGAGACGATGCACATTTTCTCCTAGACGAATACGTTAACAAACAAAACTGAAAATCCACACGTGACATTATCTCACGAAACAGCGAGGTGAAATGACAGCCGAGAAAGAAGTCCACCAACAGCAGGTGGGAAAATCTGAAAATCTGCACACCTGCATGGTATCGCGATCGCTCTGGTCATGGCTCGACGAACGAAGAACAATGAGTTCATTAAGGCTGTCAAAGCCAAACGTTAAGCTTCTCACAGGAATACTAACGTGACACTGAATCATTGGCCACATGGCCGCCAGGTTCGCAGCACCGCATAACGATTTCTGTAGAAGCTGTATAGATGAGGAGGAGGAGGTAGAATTCGTCCAGCATTTCCTTTGTAAATGTCCTGCACTCCGAAGAAAATGACTCAAGTTTCTTGGGGACCATTTCTTCGAGAGCCTGGATACCTTAGGGAAAGCTCCACTGGAAGGACTGCTTGGATTCGCCAGAGAATCGAAATGGTGCAAAGACATGTAGGGATAGGCATAGGGAAAACCCCACCCCCCTGGGCATCGCAATGGGCCTTTGTGACCTGCGAGTGAACTCTTCTCAGAGCCGCCCACTTAACCTAACCTGAAGGAGAGGTACTCGAGTATTAAGTAATATCGAAACATACCTAACCCTTGCAGATTCGTTTCATTATTTAATGAACGCATCAAATGGAGGTTCAAAGAAGCATGCCATTTTTTTACACACAATTTATATGCAAAAGTTTCCCGCATCACAAAAAAAATATAAATATATATCGCCGCAAAATATGCAATAAAAACTAATCGAGCCACTGAAGCAAATGTTCAAAATAGCATAAAGCAAATTATAACTTTACTATATGTAGCTACAGATGTGTGACTTTATGTTCATAAGCGCTATTAAATTTATTTCGCCATTTAAATTGGTCTCCTTTATTTATCCATAATTTCCTATAACTGTCGCTCGGCGCATTCTGACATTCCGCGTATACTAATTGCCAGCGTTTGTTATAAAAGTTTTCGTTTTTAATGCTGCATTTGTTTTCAAAAATATGTCTCATATTTTATTAATGTTGCACATTTCTACAACAGCAATGCTTCAAATGTTCTCTTTTATTTATAGCTTAATTCTTTATTCAAGGCTCTGGTCCGCGCGTTTTATGTTTGCTATTGGCATTGTTGTTGTTTATGTTGCAGTTGGTCAAATTATGCGCGATTCGCTACATACATACATACATACATACTTATCTACATAAATGCGCGCGCTCATAAATTTCATTTGTAAATAAAATTAAATTATTTCTACGCCACTGCATGCGAACAATGCGCACAACGCAACCCTGAGCGCCTAACTACTTGCCACTCTATGTACCCCAATCGTTTTATTCATTTCCTTACCCTCAACCTCGTCCTTGCTTTTTCAGTTTTTTTTAATGATTGTCATAAAGTTTGTTTTACTTTTTGGCGCAGGTTTAAAATTTGCTCCATTTTTGATGGCATTTTTATTAAATTATGAATTTTAAATTTTACGACTTTTTTATACTCCAACTGTTGGTGTCGGGTGGGTGGATATGTGGCCTGACATTTGGGTTGGCAATTTTTGTTGTCGCGCTTACCTCGCGTTGTTTAAGCGAACTTTGCGGAATTGCTCCAGCGTTGTTTGTATGTAGCTCACTCACAGTTTTAAGTGCTGCAAAATATGCCGCGCATTTTATGCATTTTTAATAAAAAACGTTAGAACTTCAACAATTTAAGTAGTACAATCCACTCTATATTCAGTACGTTTGCCATCCCCAAAACTCTCTTGACGTTCATTAATTTCCGTTGCTTTAAAATTATTACGTTTCCCATTAGTTTTAATAAATTTACTTTACGGAGATGAATATTTTTATTTTTATATTTCAATAACGAAGCGTTCGGCATCAACAAGGATGGGCCAGATTATGTGAGCAAATCTAGTTAAAAGTTCACTCGGAGATCGCGGAGGCTCAATTTGATGCCAAGCAGCGCAAGTACCCAAACCACTTCCTGTACATCCTGCTGTTCTAGCGAATCCTAGTTGAACCTGAAATGGTGTTTTTCATAAGTTGTTGAAGTTTTTGAAGGAGTGATCCCTCGAAAAATTTTGGCGCTTCCTCCGGATAGCCTTAGCAAATGCCGTGTTCTACACCCGTCGATGTGAATACGATATAGGGGCTGCTCCAACCATCGCCTCCACTCGTAATAACAGGAATCTCGAAAAAGGCTGTAAACTTCGACCACCTTTCCCCAATTCTATCTTGACTCCTAATAGAAATTAACTATATCCCACCGAAGAGGTTGTAGGAATCTTCGGTATTCTTGATCGAGTTACGATTTCCACTTTTCCTAACTATGGCAATCGCTGCCTCGCAGACATGTCCGCCGCATAAACCTCAGCCAGGAAAACGCAAAGAATCTATTGGCCATTTACAAAAGCATTTTCTGAATGAATTCCCGAACTTCTTTTCGAATGTCCATTTTAACACCAACTGTAGAGATCGGGATCTCGGGTTCGGGATTTGCAGTTCCCAGTCCCTTGTGTCGCATTTCTAAGTTGCGTTCTAAGTCAACTTCTGTGATCTCATAATAGCGACCTCTGTACTCCATGCCTACTCTGTTTAAAGTAAAAGATTTTCTACTGCCATTCGCCGCCTATTGATGATAGCGTAAGTTCAAATCGCTCTTCGTTGAATCTATGTGTGCGTGGATATCTATAGTCAGAATGTACCGAAGTATCTCCTACGGAGCTCGGAGCATCAAGTGTCTTGATGCCGTCGTACGTAGTCATGCTTGTCGTTGCAATCTTTGTAGTGTGATTGGATAGGATTTGTTATCGTCTCCTACTATACCAGACCAGAGAATTAGTCTCTACCGCTGGCTATACCTAATATATTATATTGAAACTTGTTTTTTCACTAAGAAGTAATAAGCGCTTCAAGCGATCTTTGTTTAAATCTGGTCCAGCTACTCTTCTAGACTTGACCCATATACCCCCAATCAGTGACCATCATGTGGAGACCCCCCCACGACACTAAAAACCTCTTCACATGTCAGTTCAATCCCACTCAGCTAACACCCCTCTCCGACCCCGTCAAAACAGCACCTTTCTTGGGCCTATCGTTAGTTTAGCCTGACGACAATAATTGATGAACAAACCGAGCTAGGCGGGGCTTAGTAGTGCCGCTACAACAACAACAACCTTATTTAAATTGAGTCGTTCGCCTTGTACTTTCTAATAGAGTAAGGTATTTGGGACTGTAGTGTTTTCAGGCAGAGTTAAGTGCCAATACGGAAGCAGTTGACTATCTGCTTGACTTCATGACGTCGAAAATGGAGATAAATGTCAACTCTAATATCCAAGCGGTAATCAGGGATCTTAGGCCGCTCACGATACGCTCACAGATAAATGAAAGAGTGGGAAAATGCCCTACCTCAGAAAATTTTTCAAGGACGCCCAATTTCAGAATTTCTGTTAAGAAAGCTCTATCTCAGAAGAAGAACGTCCTATTTCAGAATTCATTTCAAAAATGCCCGATCTTAGCTGCGGCTTCAAAAACGTCCTATATCAACATATTTTCAGTTGAGAAAGCGCGTTTTTAGACAAAATTCTGAGATAGAGTCTTTTTCAATAAAATTCTGAGATAGGGCGTTCTTCAACCAAATTCTGAAGTACGCCGTACTTGATCCATTTTCTGAGATAGGACGTTTTTGAATCGGTTGCCGAGATAGGTCGATCTTCCACTCAGCCGTCGATATGCTACATATGTTGAGAAGAACTCTTGCTTTGTGAACTAAGCAAAATTCAATGAGGTCTCAATCATCAGGCCTGTACTATTTAGCAGTATGCGCTTGAACAGCTCAACAGGTGTTCAGTCAGCTTCAGGGTCTTGTCATTCTCGTCTTTGTCAAGTGGGTGATGTGATATTTATATCTCTGTTGTTGTTGTTGTTGTTGTTGTTGCTGTTGTTGTTGTTGTTGTTTTTGTTGTTGTAACAGCATACAAATTCCTCAAAGAGTTTTTGGGAAGTGTTACTGGAGTCACAGTCCTTGGATAGATAAAAATCTGGGTCGTTCCGGTTATTTCTCTGCTTAAGCTTGGTTCTTTTAGGTAGCCATTGAAAGCTTATCAAAGCCATCACTTCATATCTGAAATGGGCTGGAGGCGTCTCTTACCAGAATTCCAAATTCGTTATTGTCCGAACTTACAAAAGACTACCATAAAACAATAAGTCTTAACGCCACAAGGAAATCTGATTCATGAATTAATGGAAATCCCAATATAATATTTCACCTATTAATCCTTAGAAAATATTAAATTTCCAATTGGAACCTGTCGCTAAAGCCAAACTCAAACACGCTGAACAAAAAACCACGCACACGTGCTGTAACTCCTCATCCACACACACACACACACACACACCCACTAATAGCCCATATAAACGCTGCTTTGAACGCATAATAGGTTTTGTTAGCTAACAAACTACAATCACGAGGAAATAATAACAACAAAAACAACACAAATACACACGTACGCCCATTCAATTTAACGGCCGAATAGGTCATATGTATGCTAGTGAGGTCAATGGACACGTGACCGAAATACAAAAAATGCGGGCAACAAAAAAAAAATAAAGTGGTGAAAAATCGAAGGAATGCGAATGAAGGAATGCAAGACAGTTTAGAGGAGTATAAATGGAATTTAACAAACAGCTATTAGACGCATTTAAATGCCAGCAATCAGGAAATCAGGTGTGTGTGTGTGTGTGAGTGCGAATTTCATTTGTGAGTCCAAGGAAAAAAAAAATGTGGTAGAGCAAAACTGAAGACCAAAGACACTAAGAAATTGAACATATAGTGAACTTTCAATGCATTAGTGTCCCATGTAGCCTACATATGCGTGTGTGTGTGTGTGCGTGTGTGACTATTTTTGTACGAAAAAACCAGGCAATTTATTTAAGCCATGTTTCCAACGACTATTTACTTGCGGACGCGTTTATGTGGAGGAGCA
The DNA here is from genome assembly GCF_001687245.7 of Rhagoletis zephyria. Classification (NCBI taxonomy): domain Eukaryota; kingdom Metazoa; phylum Arthropoda; class Insecta; order Diptera; family Tephritidae; genus Rhagoletis; species Rhagoletis zephyria. Next base: position 130,432 of record NW_016157261.1, on the reverse strand, counting down.
AAGAAGGCTCTTAGAAATCGTAAACGACTTTGGCTTAGCTAATACACCTATGTACGTATGTACATGCGTGTCTCATGAAGACACATATGTATATACATATATATGATACACTTTACATGACTGTGCCTTTGCAGGCATTGCAAAACTTTTACCGCCTTCATATCAGCTTTGGCGATTAAGGATAAATAGAGTTTCGTGATAAGAAAACGCAAATAGCCTTAAGGCGAGAGAGAGCAAAAAAAAACAACAGCGACAAAGAATGAAGCTAAATACATGTGTGCATAGTACAAAATAGCTAAACAAAAATAAAACAAGTTGTCAAAACAAAAACGAAAAAAAAATACTATTAGTTAAAGAGTGAGGCGTAAGACAAAACTGATTTACTAAAGATGCCTAAAGGCAACAGACGAATATAATGCGTGGAAGACAAAATGACAATGAAGAAAATTAGCAATAACAAAATGAAGATAAAAGAGCAGCATAGACAAGCATCGAGGAAACAAAAGAAAATGGCCTATGCGAATTCTACTTAAAACCAACCTAGTCTGGTGCTTTCTTTTTAGCTACATATCTACAGCTTCGGTGCCAGGTGTTAGGCGAGAATATGTGCAAGCATACCTTTAGTTGTTTAGCCTGCCACCACTAGCGGCGTAAAACGTCGTTTCGTAATGAAAAACATCCATATGTAAGTGTCAATTTAGAAAACGTGCGAGGCGTACATATCACACTAAAGTTGCATACTTGCAGGAGTTCGCCATTTTCATTTATTACGTAAATAAGTTTCGCAGATTTTAGCGGTTATCTAAGCTGAAATTTATATTCGTTAGCATTTAAGGGTATTCTGTAAAAAAAAAGAACTTCACTCACAGAGACGCTAAACAAACGGACAAACAGAAACTATTTCATAACGAAAAATGGCACTGAAGATGTAACTACGCCGAAACCGGTTTGTCTCCAAACCAAATTTGACAAGGGAGGACGGAAAATTGTTCCACAATGCATCATACCAGTCGGAAACACCAACACCGAAAATGAGGCTAAACAAAACCTTTAAAAAATGTTGCGAAGGTTTCAACTATCGGGAATTTTTTAAACGATGTACAGAATTTTCAGCCACTGCTAGGGGCGTTTGAGTACAACAAGAATCTTGCACTTTCTCTATGTTAAAATGCTTGGTGTTGTTGACCAGGCTGGGTGTTTCCCCTCTTTCGGAGGAAAATGCAACAACAACCACATGGAAGAAAAGTTCTGAACTATAACGATAAATCCGCCTTAAAAGCATCACTTTTAGCAAAAATGCTTTTTTTTTTAACATTAGGAAGGTTGTGAAAAATTTACTTTCTCAGTGTTTTTTTAACAAAGAGAGGCTGGTTGTGAAATGACACTATTCCAAAGGTATGTGGAAATTTATATACACCAGGGACCGAGACCAAAAGGTATGATCGAAACTAAATTCCGTTCTGATAGTTTTGTTTCGAAGAACGCTTAGAAACCGAAACCGAAATGAGAACGAAACTGTCGCCAACGTTCTCAATGGGAATTATATAAGAACTAAAATCGAACAATACTTTCGGGAATATTTCTAACAGCAAAAATGGAAACAAAGGTCTTCGGAACGTTTTGGTAAAGAACAACACGGAAACAAAATTTTTCTCATAGAGTTCTATTAGTTTGAAATGTTTGAATATTAGAATAAATCAAAAAAGAACTAAAGTATAATTGTGCACATAATGTCAACGAAAGACTCAAGACCCGAATATTTTTTTTTTTTTTTTTTTTTTTTTTTTTNAATTGTGCCACAAATGGGCAGTTGGCAAATTCTGTTCCAGCTTAAAGCTGATTCGATGCATCAAACCATGGCTGTAGTGTGAAGACATTTTTATATACTAGGGCAAGGTTTGGGAAAATCGCAGTGAATGGTAAATATAGAAGATCAAAAGAGGTTACAGAAAGTATTCTGATAGCTATCTCCATTCCTCCTTTAGCCTTTTCCAGTGCTAGTCTGGGTCGGAAGTCCTATTAAGATCTCCAAGTTCAGCTATTATGATTAGAATAGAATTTAAACTTTACCTGCAGTAATGGCGATGTTTTTCACAGAAATAAACCAAAATCTTATTCAGCCGAATTTAAAACTTGTCCGTTTTTGTCACATTTCCAGTATTGAATTTCCTATTTCTGTGCCTTGAAGCTTTCCTTCAATTCGTTACATCACTCAACTTTTAAGGCGATTAATTTGTTTCAGTAACCCTTTCCTGCCCTAACCCATTTGCAGGTTTCCATTGCATGAAGAATACCAATAAAAATCAATTTGTTGCCGAATGATGAACTTGTCGATGCTGCAACATATGCTGTTGTTGTCGACGCATACAAGCCATACAGACATACACACATACCTACAAAGGTAAACAAACATTTCAGCGCTGGTAAGCCTCAACTGTAAAAACAAAGCAGCAGAATGCTCTCACCGACATGCATACATGGAAATCTACATATCCATTGTTGGCACTGACACACTGCCAGCAAGAAACTCTTCGACCCTCGACGCATTTACTCAGCTATTTCAGCTGCACAAATAAATTACCGAACTGAAGTCGGTCTTTGTGTTCTTTTTTAAATTTGCAACAATTTACGCTTGCAGATGCGGCCAAAGCGATAAGTAAAGCAAATAGCAAATACATAAATGCTACAGTGGATATACATATGTATTGTAAGCGGATGTACACACACACACATATGTATGTACTTGTATGCGTTTCTGGTTTAGAATGTAGATAGGATTTGGCGCGCGCTTTCAAGCGTTCAATCTGACCTGCAGCCAGCCAGCCATGCTGATAAAATGACTTTGATGCCTTTGATGGCAAACACACGCATGCAGATTTGTACATTTGTATGCATTTACCCCCGCGAATAGGCAAATAAAAATAAGAAGCTGTCACGAAAATCGCCGAAAACGGAAACATAGAGAATCAAAAAAAAAGCATCCATTTGAAAAAGGATAAAAAAGTCACATGAAGTCTCGGAAATAGCAAAGTTGAGCAAAAACAAAAAAAAACTCAATACACAGACCAGCAGTGCCTACATCAAGCAACAGAACTATTTATTTTTTTTTTTTTTGCTATCATATCACTGCTCATTCATCATTCTTCCAACTCAAATGCAGTCAAATAACGACAGTCTAGCCAGTGAACCTCAAATGTAACCCCTAAAAGCAGGCAACAAAATTTGTGAAATGTGATTGACACAGGTGGAGCAGACGGACAAAAACCCTCGAACTCTTGAACTGAAGTGCATATGTACATATACATACATATATGCTTTTACACAAATGTTAACGCGCCTATGCCGCTCTTTACGTGCGCTATGAGTTGCAACAACAAACAGGGCTGATGTTTATTTTATGTAGGCGTCGTATGTGTCCTGAAGGAAATTTTTGGATCGTAATTATTAGATAAGGTTAATGATATTCGTTTTCTTACTAGATGCTACAACAATTTAACGGTTGTGATCAAGACCAAAATGCGTTGTTGATATCCTTTGTCCTTTGCAAAGCTACGCGTGTTGTCTAAATTATATGCACCATAAGTTAGACGACACATACATATTTATGGAACTATCTCGTGTGAATTGGTCCAAACAGGTATACGTTTCTCTCTCTCTATCGGCTGCTGTTTGAAGGCTATTGTTCTTGGGAAAAAAATTTGTTCTCCCTCCCGATTTTGAAACGGCAGTTAGAGATTTTTTTATAGGAAATTTCGATAACTGTAAACTTCGATGGCTCAATAAATTTCGATAACTTGATAACTGAATTTTTGGGAATGGATTTGTTCGATTCTTTTAAAAAGAAGTTCTTAACTCTTACATATTTCTCATTAGCTTCATTTTCGTCTTTATCTTCAATTTTTTATCAATTATTTCTTCATCATCACATTTATCTTATTAACAACGTTAAATTTCAAATACGAAGTAAAACAAAACGACTACTTTAATAAAATATTATATCAGTAATAATTAGATGTTATCGATAACTGTTGTTTGCCATTTGTACGATTCCTTTCTAAGCTGCCTGCGCTATCTCAAATGTATAAACGACTATCCAATGAATAACTATTGTTTCATAACGTTTGGAAATTCCTACCGGTCATATTCGACTGTTCCCATATGTGGGTGTATATATATACGCTGTTGGCTGTATGCAAAAGGGGTCATTCACAAACGAATTTCCAAACCATTAATTCACAAATACAAACTTTGTCACTTCATGACAGTGGCGAGCGCGCACATAAACATCGGCACACATCTACATATACATACGTGCATATATACACTAGCATCCACACTTGCAACATAAACTCCATGCCACATTTTCTGCCGCTTGCAGTTGATGTTGATTTTTTTTCCGCACATATTAAGCAAAGTTACTGTCTTCTTTTTTTTTTTGCTATTTGGATATTTATTTTCGCATACCTTCATTCCGTTTAAACATCAATTTTTCTCTACCTCCATCTACTCGTTCATATGTCAATATAAACTGTCATTTGCTGTTTACTCTCGTTTCTAGCTGCATACATTTTAGAACTCTGCTGTTGGCAGAAATTTAGGAATTTAATGGAAATTGTCACTTTGATCGCTGATTTTATGCTGTTAAGCAAATAGTAAAGGCAATGCAATGTGCAGAGCTTGTGTGAGTGACGACAACGCAGTGGTGGTAGAATTGAAGGACGGACGACAAGGCTGGCATGTGCATGGCTAATGTGCTTGCGTGGGTATTGCTGACCCTTTTCTTCTTTCGCCATCTATCGCTATTGGAAATATTTCGGCTTTGTTTGGAAATATTTCATTACAAAAAAATTTGCCGTTAAATTGACAGCTGAAATTTTGGTTAGAAAATGTGATGGTGATTTAAGTTATGCGATAATTTGCTGCTTTTCTATATTTTGCCTTAGCAAAAATGTAGATCAGGAAATTAGCAAATAGGGTAGTGTAAAGCTTAGTCATTTTGTATGCTTAGCCTTAACACTCAGGGAGGGCATGGGCAAATATTTTATAAATTTACTTGCGATTAATTTCTTTACCGGGTATAGACTCAAGTAGGTACGTATCTGAAGACGTCTATTTAGGTGAGGCCCAAAAAGTTATAGAAAGCAACGACGGTGACCTCTACTGAACGTTTGTGAAAAAGTTTTGTAAAATGGCATACCAACGATGAATTAGTCCAGAAAAATCCAAAATCATAGAACCACACATAACTGAATTTCAGAGGTCATTGAATATGAGACTAGTTTTATTTTAAGATAAATACAAATAGGACGTAGCGTGCATCACTGGGATTAAATCGGAGAGTATTTGAATCAATTTAACTACTACACCTCCGCTCTCCGCTGCTGATTACTTTTAAACATTGTAGAAGAAGGTTCCACAGAATTCTAAAATTTGTGTATACATACTAGCAAATACCCAGACACTTGATAATATGTCACTTTTTTTCATTAAAATTTTTATAATAGTCTGCTTTTGAATAGGTGACAACCTTTCAAAAATATTGTCTAGTAAAGCTTTGTCAAACACTTTTAGTTTGCTAGCAATCTTGTAACATTTCATTTAATTTTAATAACGGGTGATTTTTTTGAGGTTAGGATTTTCATGCATTAGTATTTGACAGATCACGTGGGATTTCAGACATGGTGTCAAAGAGAAAGATGCTCAGTATGCTTTGACATTTCATCATGAATAGACTTACTAACGAGCAACGCTTGCAAATCATTGAATTTTATTACCAAAATCAGTGTTCGGTTCGAAATGTGTTTCGCAAACCCAATTGCTGCGAACGGCGACGAATCGACATTTCACGGTCTTCAGCAACACTCTCAGAAACAGACGCAATATTCTCTTCTGTACGCACTGTACGCATTCGTGTGGTTGGTTTAATGTCCAATAAAGTAAACTGAGTGCGAAACTTGGTCACAATCGCATTAATTGTTTGCTCACTTGGTCGATTATGTAGACCATAAATCGGACGTAAAGCGAACCGAACACTGATTTTGGTAATAAAATTCAATGATTTGCAAGCGTTGCTCGTTAGTAAGTCTATTCATGATGAAATGTCAAAGCATACTGAGCATCTTTCTCTTTGACACCATGTCTGAAATCCCACGTGATCTGTCAAATACTAATGCATGAAAATCCTAACCTCAAAAAAATCACCCGTTATATTTATTTTTTTCTTTTTCTTACATATTCTCTTAACATTTTCACTACTGGGATAGATAACAACTCTATTCAAGATATTTCGGAATCAAAGATTCCATAAATACGTTTTGTTTAATCCCAATAAAATAATATTTAGCTTATCTTTTTAATTTAATGAAATTTTTTCAATTCAATTTTCTTTAGTCTGATACCCATATTCCTTATAATGATTGCCGCCCACAGTGCTTCGACTAAATGGAGGCAGGTGGAAATAATGGTTAACCTGCACCAAAACCGTTGAAACCTGACATGTGCTCCAATTTTACTTGGGAATGGGGAACTCTAAAATTTGGTAAAGATGGGATAATTGCCACGCCCTCAACTCTTGTGGGCGGAAATATTAAATTTCATCCTATGTCGATGAAATTTAGTTTGTAGTCTCTCTTTTATTAGAAAACTCTAAATATGAACTATGGGGAAAATTGGATCGATATAGCATCTAAAACTCGCAAAAGATATGGGCTCAATCATTAAATAAAAACAAAGGTTATACTTAAAAACTGCATAAGTATCAACATTCTCTTTCCCCCCAATGTTTGGTGTGATTTTTCCATTGTTAAAAAATTCTTAAAGCGAAATTAAGCTAAAAGAAGCTGAAAGTCGAAGAATTAAGAAAATCGAAATTTTACATATATTTGCATAGTCGCGCAAAAAAATTCAATTACTTTAACTAAACTCATTAACCCATTCGTAGAGAACGGGGTGAATAAATTATATGAAATTCGCATAGTATGACTTTTACTTTTCTGTCTCCAAGCCCAATCGGTTTTTATATCAACTGCCACCACGACTTTTTTCCACCTGCCTCCATATATGAGAACACTCATACGCCATGTATACATTACATATCATTTGATAAAACCTAAGAAGAAAATGACAACAATGGATTACACGTAAATGATTAGTTGCGGCCTAGCACTTGAACTGCAATTATATACAGAATTTCCTTCTCCACAAACTGATATTTCTTCCGCCTCGATAGGATGGACGAAAAACAAAGCAACAGCGAAATCGGGAGCGATGCGCTAATTGCCAATAGTTGCCTGGAAATTGTCCTTATCATCGCTTTAAAGCTATGCCTTCTTCAAAATATTTTTTTTTTACTTATTTTCCCCTTATTTCTTTAATATGTAATACCTAAAATCATTCTATTCGCATCCTCTTTGGTAGCCTTTACTTATATACAAACTTACTTATATCTACGACCCATCTGTGTGTGCGCTTAAGCGAACGTCAGCAGATTAAGTTGATAACAAGGGCATCATTATCGGAATTCAATACCGGCAATAAGTGGACAAGGATAAAGTTAGTTGCGCATTCATTTGAGCGACGCTTCCTTACAGCAACAATAATGTTAGTTAAGTACTGGAAAATTTCTGCGGAGTAGGTGCGTAGCTAACAAGGCATCGACGCGTTTGTGTTTGCTCATTTAAGGCTAAAAATATTTGCAAGAAGAAGAAGAGTATAAACGTAATTTGAGCGGAAGGAAATTATTTCAACAAAAGAACCAATATACTGAAATCATATCTGCTGCAATAAAATAGTTACTGAACCGAAAATTAAAGCCGTTGTTGAAAGCGGCATTATTTATTATTTTTGTCGAATTTTTAGGTTAAGTATATTTTAAAGAGTATTAAAACTCACTTATGGGTGTTTAAGGGTTAAAGGTCTTCTTCCTTCCTGCCTTCTTTCGCCTAACTTTCAGTGAATACTCGAAGGATATCCGATATTAAATATTTCTGGTCCGTGATTCACAATGTGAAATGGATTTTTATCTTGCCGGGAAGTACTTAGTCTTTTCTCGTCGAACAAAAGAAGCATTGCTCATTGATCTCAACATTTTTCTCATTCATCGGCTGATTTCGCTGAATTAAGCCTTAATGTGGATTCTAGCAATGCTTTCATGGCTGGGATCAGCAGGATGTCGTAGTCCCCGCCCAACCACAAATCCCAAAACAAATTTGTTTACGGTCCCATTGCAGCTGCGATACATTCCACACACTGCACAAGTTTTGCAGCCATCAGGCTGGACTCATCGAAGCTCTCTCTATTTTTACCTGGACCCAAGACTCCACCAGGGTTAGCTACAGCAGTCGAGGGACCGAGATTGGATCCTCGGCCCGGTTTTTTTTAATTTTTATATCTTATTGCTTAAAAAAATAAATATTTTCTTTTATATTTTAGAAACTAAACTTATTTTATTTTTTAAATCTTCTTTTTTAATTTAGTTTTCTTTTAATTTTTCCATTTTATTGTTTTAAAACGAAATATTTTTTATAATTAAATGTCATTTTTAGAGAGCAATTTTATTTATTTTAGCTTTTGAAATTCATTCTTTTTTTAATTTAATTTTCTCTTAATTTTTAGTTGTATACATATATTTTTTTTTTTTTAAGTTTTAGAAATTTTATTGCTAAAAGAGAATCAGAAAAATCTTAAGACCTCCTGCTTAGCAAATCTTTTAATTAGCTTTTCGAAAGAAAGAAAAGGGCTTTCAAGATAGTTGGCAGATATATGCCGGAATCGGTCCGTTGCGTTATAGATTGTATTTTAGCAATAAGTTTATAGAAATTAATTTAAATTGAAAAGAAAAAAATATGTATAAAAAAATTTAATAAGGGTTCCAAAATTAAATAAGAATTAATTTGTTTTTAAAATAATAAAATCTAAATAATAAAAGATAATAAAATTTACAAGAAAAAAATAAGATACAAATTTATACAAATTATGCGAAATTAAAAAATATATATTTTTCTCTTTAAAACCATAACATAACATAAAAATTAAAGGAAAATTATATTAAAAAAATTAAAAAAAAATTAATAAAAAATACTTATGAAAAATCCGATACTCGAGGATACATTCACGGATTTCTCGGATGGAACACCAATGCTCCATACACTAAGCCATTGCGACTATTGGAGCACGGGGCGCAAAGTTATATACATAAATACCTCTTGTTAACTGTGGCCATACTCAAATTTTTCTTTAAGTAATGAGTCTTCATCTTTTAACTCTGAGAAGAAAAATTAATTAACAAATTTAACGATCATTAGTTAAAGTCCACTTTTCTTTTGATTTCTAAGCAAAGCAAGCTCCACTCATGGACACAAATGCCGAAAATTAATTAGCATATCAGTTGGTGGATAGAACAAAAATTTCCAAAATTTTTTCCAAACAATATTTAACAACGTTTGACAGAAACTCGTACACTGTCGGCAGAATCAACCAACACCAGCAAATGTATGCAATAAAGTTTTAATCTTTTAATCTGAAATTTTAAATACTTTCATAACACATTTGTCAAAATTTTTACATACATTCACACGTATGTATCCATAATCATATGCATTCAAAATGCATTTATCACATTTTCACAGCAATATTGGCTCACGCGCGACAGCATAGAAATAATCACTTCAAATAATTTCCTCTTACATAATTTATTGCACAAGAACACAGGCGGAAAAAAATTATAATTTTTTATGCAGCATTTTTTTTTTTTGGCAACAGAATTATATAGCAAAGCCGTGAAAAATGCGAAAAAGCTAGCCGCTGTTAACGCCTTTTTATTTTACTGCGTGTTTTTTTATATTTTTCATATTTTATTTGTTTTTTTTTTTTCATTGCCAGCTTTTTGCCGCATATGTTCGATAGATGCAAATTTTTCGACTGGAAATTGTGCAAAAGTGCAATGGCGTTTTTTTTTTGCTTTTGTCTTTGTCAAAATTTGCTTCATATGTTTGTAGTCAGTGCAATAGTGTACGTAAGCATTAAAGCTATCTATGTATGTGGGAAAAAAATGTTCAGCAGCTGAAAAATTCATGAGTCTGTCGCATGAATCAAACATTTACGAACTCAGAAAGCCGCAGCAGTCAACGCGCGCGCGGAAGCATAGAAAAGCAAAGAGATGTAAACGCATATAAGTGTATTGGCATGCGTGTGTGTTTGCGAGGAGCCTATCAATGTTTGCCCGCCGATGCATACATTATTATGCAATTTTTATTAGGCAATTCTTGCGCCAATGCCATTCATTCGCAAAATATTCCATTGCCAGCCAACAGCAGCAGCCAGTTGGTTTTGGTTGCTTGATTTTTAGTCAATTGCCGAATTCGCCAAAGGACATTTGCCGGCTCATGCACATGCACACCTCCATATGTGTGTGTAAACATTCACTTAAAATGCATGGATATGCATTTGAATTTTTCTACTTACATATACATACATATATGCAATTCACAGTTAGTCGTTTCGGCTGTTTTGCGTTAATGGATTTTTCATGTTGCATTGACGTTTTGCATATGCGCGCTGAATAAATGGCGTAAATTATGCAGATGAAAATGTAAATGCATGTGCGGTATGTATGTATATATGTACATGTGCATGTATGCTCAGAAAGCGATATATTTGATAGTCAGTACTGAATTTGCCACATTGGCAACACTTTTCAAACGATGTTGGTTTTTTTGTCTGTTTTAGTGCTATTTCTGATGACAACTCTCCATGCAGTTATCACTAATTTTAAGTCAATAATTAAAAACCTTTAATGGGGAAACTTCATAAATGTTTTGGAATCTCTGATTGAACTACATTACCGTGATACTAGAATTAACGGCTTTTGACTCGGCACACTATCGCGAGTGTTCGTGTGCGTGAGTAATATTTTTTTTTTGGTTTTTAATTTCTTTTTTTCCCGTTTGAACTTTAAAGTTTTTTTAACTCTTAAAAGCAAGATCCGAAAATAACAATTATTTTTTTAACAGTTTAACTTGGCCAAATATTTCTTAATTCCGAAATAAAAGTCCTTTCCGGATAATAAACAAACCGCTTATCCAGATTAAAAAAATTTGGTAGCAAATGAAAGAGGACTGAAATAGTTTTTAAGCAGAAACAACGAACGATGGTTGCCACATCTTTTTATATTTTTTTTTTATAATTTATTACAAAAGAAATAAATGGTAATTAAATAATATTTTTTATTGAAATATTTTTCAGTTGGTTGATTTCCTCGTTTAGATATTTCAGTTTTAGAGCCATTTTAGTCCTCTTTCATTTGATAACAAACTTTTTAGTTGGGACGGGTTTGTTTACTATCATGAAAGGACTTTTATTTAAGCCTTAAAAATATTTGGCCAAGTTTAACTGTTAAAAAAAAACTGTTATTTTCGGTCCCTGCTTAAAAGGCGTTTAGTTGCTACCTTTTATCTTAGGATTGAAACTTATGAGAATCTGAGAAACATTTCAAAGCAAATTTTTATATCGGACAATATAAAATATTTCGGTTAAATTAGGAGTCGTTTACGAACTGGACCACATCAAAAATATCTTTAAAGATCATAATGTAACCGTTAAAACTATATTTCTATTTTTTCAATCAAATTTAAGAAAATTTTTTAGATGTTATTTTTTCAATCATATTAGAACCGTTACTTTCAGCTTAAATTTTTTAGATAACAAAATATTTGAATCGGTCAGATAAAGAAGTATTCATTATAAAAGAATGGAAAAATAAAAATCACAAAATAACGATTAAATTTTACAATAAATACTTAAAAATTATTCTCCATCAAAAAAGTTAAAAATAAAAAATAAAAACGATTTTGCAATGATCTAAAAATAAAAATCTTAGAGAGAGCAATTTGAGAGTTTTGTTGCAATTCATGAAAATTTTATATTTTTATATGGAAGAAAATGCGCAACAACCTCGGCAAAAAAAATCTTAAAAATTAACGGTAATTTATAGCTACTTTAAACTTGCTTTTAAAATTGAATAGGCTACAACACTGTCTATCTGAAAATTTTCTAAAAATTTTGAAATTTTGATGGCAATTGTTGTTTGACTCATTTTTGTGATATTTGTGTGAAAGTACACGCAAAGTCACCAGATCAACTGATCTTCTTGATTCCAGATATTCAACAAAAAGTCAGTCAGTCACTCAGCCCAGAGATCCTTCCAAGATGTTGCTCACCACGAATGGAAATACTTCTATTACTAATTTCACTTCTTTTCGAGCTTGAATAGCGCCCACTTGATATATAAGAAGAAGTGAACTATAGGATTTGTATATAGCTTCTATATGGGCATTTTTAAAGGCTCCTTTTAGATCGAGGAAAGTCGCTAAAGTCGCGTGATATATCAAACAATTTCACGAAGAGTGCCTCTGGTATGTAGATATTTATGGTGTGAATTAGGATGGATTGTGAAAAAATAGTTTGCAGTTTAAAGCATACGTTGAGAGGATTTTAGGGTCATACAGATCTTTGTTATTAGAGAGTCCAAATAACGAAATTTCTTCCAGTCTTCTAGCCAAAGCTACTCGCATGCCATGGCGTATGAGTATTTAATAACAACGTTTAAATAATTCCTATACGAACTTTAAATTGCAGACATTTTTTTGGGCAAATTTTTGAGAACAAAGGAATAATTCTAAGCTGGCAGTAGTAGATTAGCGTTATAGAAAGCCTATAACTGCTTGAAAATAACGTCTAAAGGAAAAATGGGCCTTGAAGCCCCACATTGTTCATGTACATAGTGATTACATATGTATACCTGCAGATATCTGATTTTTTTACGACTTCACTACCTAGTGGCAGCCTTTAATAGGTCTACAATTGGGTATACGTTACTCAAAGTTCACAGGGGCTTACTCTCAACGCCAACAAAAGCCTTAGAAAAGTCGAGTGGTACGAAATTCGCGAAACTAGTACTTTTAAAGACATTCCTGTAAATTTCAGGAGGGAAGACACAGTAGTCTCTTACATAGTGGGTACATTACGGGCTAAGTGTGCCTCCTACCAATGCTCGATGAAGCTAGGAATGACCTCCTGTCTAATAACTTTACATTTCATGAAACGAAATTCGTCTAAGGAACGTTCTTTATAAAAGCGTTAATTGCATTTTAATAAGTTCAACTTTTGCTGTTAATTTTCTCTTCCCTTGATGCGGGTTTGTATACCACTTTTTACTCATTTAACATAAATTTCCCTTTAAATTTAATTTTATTTGCTTATCCCATATTTGAGTAATAATCCTATGATTTTTTTTTTTAATTTTCCTCACGCCGAAAATTTGTCCTGTTTTAAAAGTTGCCTCCTTGTTCTTTTTAGATTCTATATTCCCCATTTTCGAATTCATTTAGCACGTGAGCATCTAAAAACACTAAATTGTCGTCATGTTACTCTCCGCATCGTTGCACGCCTTGTTACCACATACATACGGTCGCCGCATTTCCACCCATCGATTTGGTTTCTGCAACTTGCCGCATATGCAATCCATTTTGGCAACATGGTAACAAATTGACATTTTAATTACATCCTTTGTATTTGGCTATTAATTGCCAGTATTTTTGACAAAAAAATTTTTAGGCATTTTCGAGTTGTAGCACATAAAAATTATTGCCAGTTAGATTAATAGCTATGAAAGTTTAAAGTACTGTTAACATTTAAAAAAGTAATAAATATCGTAAATCGATCGAATTTTAAGAGTAAATAATCGATTTAGTTAAGTCTTTTTGTGCCTAAAATTCTTTAATTTGCGGTTGTATGAATACTCGTAACCATTTTCTATTTGTCGATAGTTTTCATTTATGTCCCTAGAGTTTGTAAGTATTTACTTTGTTTGAATATTTGTTCTTTCGTTTCTCTGCCAAGGCCATTTGGCCACAATGCACGTGTACTCTTAGTGCTCCTTACGCTTATAATTACTACTAATTACTTCGAAGATGTCGTCTTGTGTCGGCAAAGCATCAACAGCAGAAAGCAACTGCGACAAGGCTGCAATTGTGGTAGCAGGCAACTTGAGACTGTCGCGCGTGACGATGAGCTTGCAACTGCGTTAAGTAGAAGCTATGCGCTTTAGTAAAAAACCATAGTGGTTTCTACCTAACTATGATTGCATTTTTGTACAAAATTGAGAGGGCTCGGAATCTCATGCACTAAAAAATCGAAAATATGCGCTATAAACAAGTAAAATATTCAATTAAAAATATTGCTGGTACAAAAATAAATAATCGCATCTGCGCAGAACGCATGTATGATCCTGTACAGTCCCTCCTCTGCTTGGTATTCGAGTGATACATTAATGTAATTTTTGCTTTTATCTCCCTCCCTAAGGCGCCCATGTCCACCGCCTGGGACACATTCAGTGCGGTTCCGTAAATGTCCCTATGTCCCGGGACCCATATTAAGGTAATTTCGTATTGATCAGTGATATATGTAGGTCAGCTCTCTCCAACAGTCCTCCACTAGTTGTGACCTAACAGAGGTAGACGAGAGTGCCTTAATGGCCGCTTGGCTATCCGAAATGGTATTCAGATTAATATTTGGGGAAAAATTATAAGTAATTTTGTTGTCAAGAGATTTCGCACTCAACTTAAATGATTGATTAATACTACAAAATATGCACTAATGATTGAATGCCAATTTAAAGGAAATTACATAATTCGTAAAGAAAACTTAGCCATTCCTATTTGAATATGCCTAATAAAAACACGCATTTGCAAGAGATTCCGAGCCCTAAAAATTATTGTTGTTTAACGTCGACATCTTGCTTGAGCTCGCTGTTTTATGACACTTAACTCTTGCCTTTAGTGTATTTGATTATCCCCTAACTTAAGTGCTACTTATGATGTTCTTATTTCTTGACACTTTACTCTAGTTTCTAACTGTGCCTATTTAATTTTTTCCGTAGCTGCTTCCGAATTCTTATTCTTACCTGTCTTACTTTACCGTACGCTTCTTTACTATCCACTCCTTGACTGTGCTGCTCTTCTTGCTTCATCCTGTTTTCGCTCTAATTCTTAAGCATACAACTGCTTCTCAGCTTTCCTCCTCCTTATTCTACTTATTCTGCTCTACATTTCTCCTCTTGGCAATTTGCGTTGACATTAAGTTTTTAACTCTTCTGTAAGTCTCCAAAGTGATAGGTCAGGAGCTATTTTAATAAGTAAGATATAAGAATCAATGTGTTCATATTTTGCCAGGGTATTGTCAATTTGTAACTAACTTCTTTTCGATAAAAAAAAACTTTGAATGCAAATTGAGCACAGTGGAAAGTTAGGTTAGGTTAAATTAGGTTAGGTTATACTGGCAGGCCGAAGCCATGCAGAGACTAGCAGGTCCATAGCAATACCACTAACTTCGTAGCATGACCTATATTTGTTGTTTATGGAATACTGCTTCCTTGTGGCTGGGTCCATGCCAGATTATTTTGGTTGCTTCTATGCTGTTGCGCTTTTTCGTAACACTTCAGTGAATTTAATATTCCATGGAGAAGTCCGAAATGAATGCACAGCACCCGACTAGTTATGGCCCGCCCCAATTAGAATTTACGCTCACGGGCATTTAAAATCCTCAGACAAAACTTACAGCAGGGTCGGCTAAATTAAACTATATATCGCGTTGAAAGAATTTATGTACTTGGCTCTTAAATAATTCCTCAATGCTTGACTACCAACAGGCGACTTTGGATAAGAAATTGTTTCCCAGCATTAAAACTTTACCTTGAAGTTAAAAAAAAAAACTCAGTCCGAATTTTTCTCCACACCTGCCTTCGAAACAAAAGTCAACTTCGAACACAGTCAAGCGTGCGGCAGCCACAACTTCAAAATCCCAGAAGCTCAACTGAGCAGCTGCAGTCAACAGACTTGGCCTGTTTACTCAACAACCAAACGGTAAATACTCATTTCTTTCCAGCACCATTGCTACAACGCTAGTTTTTTTTTTGCTGCCACTTACCTCCCTCCTTCACTCTACAAATTTCTAGTTTTTACCTTTCCTGCAAAACTTCCTGACTGCAACTTGAAGCTGCGCTCGGCTCGGCTCGCTTTGCCCATTTCATTTAGCACAGCGCAGAACAGCGGAAAATTGCAGGCGTAGTCAAGTCAGGATGTAGAGCTGTTGAGAGAAAATGTTTAGTAAGAAATACATACTTAGTTACCTTTTCCGAGGAGCAGAAGGAAAAAGGAAATGTTACGTTTATTTTTCATAATTTTTCCCAGCTTTCATTTACCACACGCGGCGGTAGCTTGTTTTGCTAACCCCTGCTCGCTGCACTGCCTGCTAGCTGCTGCTGCTGCTGGGGCACAACCCTCGTCAAAGTCTTCACACCATTCCCTCCTTTTCGAGCTTAAAAGCTCCACTGCTTCTTTGGCAGGCAGCTGGTAAGTTTTGCGTTGTTAATTGTTTCTTTATAAGTGGTTTTTTCGCAATGTTTCCTGGCAAACCACCAACTCTCTTACGGCACTCTTTCGACTCACTACATAGCTGTGTACATATGTTTGTATGAGGCACGCGCTGCAGCATTATTTCAACGCTGACTTGCTCCTGACCTGAATATGAAATTTTCAATTAGAAACATAACGCTTGAGCAGTGGCAACAACAGCAACAACAACAGCGGCATTTAGTTAGAGCAGAAGATGATGATGTCAGTTGATAGCCGTAGAAATTAATTACTATCCTAGTTAGATGGCAGTCGGTATTAACAGACGCTAATAGTCGTTGTGCTGGTTATGAAAAGCTGTTGCTTTTAGCAGTTATCGCCTGAGGAGTGCTATTGCCCGTTTTGACTATTAGAGCGCATAAAAAGCGGCATAAATTTGTGAGACGTAGTACATCTTTGGCAGACCGCCTATTCGCTGCGCAATTCTTCAACTTCCGCCCCTTTTCATTTTTAGGTTTCTTGTTTATGGTCTTGCATTGGCAGCATATTCGAATTAAAAATGCGCTGCTAATGAGGTTTCAAGGTATTCATGTCAGTCAATTAGTGCGTAGCTTAACAAGAAATTTTCTTAAATATTATAATTTAAATAATATATCTATAATGCGATATTAGGTAGCTATTGTTTTTGATTATCGAAAAACCTAGAAATATCCCAATGACCATATTTTTAAGCTTAAAATTGATTTAGATAGCCTCTTTGTAGCCTATATTGCCGACCGAGTTGCTTCATTCACATATTTAGTAATTTAAAAACCGATTCATAAGTAAGGTAAAATTTTATTTATACATTCCATAACACCTCACTCAGTGGGCTAAGTAAATTTAAAATTTAAGGAATGGTATTCCTAGCTTCTGGTAATTAGGAAGTTCATATGGGAGAGAAGGGAGTCATGGAGGTATAGTTTAACATATAAATCAATTACTGCTATTGATAAAACTTTTTTTGCTTAACCTGCAAGTCGCAAATAATTTTTCAGCAAATATGGTTTCGTGAATTTGATTAATACAATATTATCTACAAAAAACTCTCAGTAAAAAAAATCCTCCTCTCTAATATAGATTTCAGATAGCTTCCTTACAATACAGATTTTAATCAGTCTGGAATGGTGGCAGCAATATATGCAATTAAGTATAACCATAAAACTGGTCATCGTAATGGACAAACAGTCCATGGTATTTAGCTGCTAGACTCCCGAATTTAAAAGGGTAATTCTGGCGCAAGTCTTCCGTCTTCACTATCTTTCGAAAGGCTAAATAGTTGAATGATCTGCTAACGAGAAGGTCTGGGCGTTATCCTGTATGAAACAAGTTTTCTAAAAATTTATGAAATTAAAAAAGTATATACAAAAATTTTTTTATTTTTAAAACGAAAAAATCTAAATATTAAAAAAAAATACTAAAATACGTTTATGAAAGTTTAGTGATAATAAAAAAAGCGTGTATATTGAAAAAAGAAACAAAAGCTAATAGTAAATTAAAATTAAAAGGAAAAATACAAAATAAGTTCCTAAAAATTAAAAATTTATATCTTTTTTTTTAAATAATATAAACTAGAAGCTAAAAGAAAACAAAGTTGAATGTAATAAGATGAGTTAAATTAAAACGAATTTAAAAAATATATATATTTCTTTTAATACAAACCAAAAACACAAGAGAAAATTAATTGTAAAAAAAAGATGAGTTTCTAAAAATTTAAATTAAATTAGAAAATGTATACGTTTTTCTTTTTAAACAGCAAAATCTAGTAATTAAAAGAAAATTAAAAGAAAAAAAATAATATCTAAAATAGAAGATAAATCACTACTACTAATTAAATAAAATTTAAAATGCATATTTTTATTTTTTAAATAAAATCAAAAAATTCAATTAAAAAAGGCACAAATTTAAATAAAAAATAAAAAGTATATACACATGTATATTTTTCTTTTTAAAACATCAAAATAAAACAATTAAAAAAAAATTAATTGGAAAAGAAAAATAAATACATACATTAAAAAAATAAAACAAGTAAAGAAGTAAAATTTAGGGCGAAATCGAACTTCAAATAATAAGGAATGAAATATTTAATTGAACTGAGTTTGGTAGAAATCGATAAAGCGCTTACCGAGACGAACTTATGTAGGCATAAGTGGGCGGTGCCGAGCTCATTTTCTGCAAATCTATTATAATTTTATTTTTTGTTAAAATATTGTTGTAAGTATTAACTTGGGGTAAATTATTGAAATATAAGAGTATTTCTTAATGTTACCGATATATAGGAAGTGGCCGTAATTTTATTCCGACTTCAAAATTTTTAACATTTTGATTTTATGTACCACGGAACCAAAAACACAGGTTGGTAGATATTGACAAATCGGTTAACGAGATACACACACGTAGTCAGAAATGGGTGGCACCGCGCTCATTTTCCAAAATTTGGCAATAATCTGATTTACTGCTACGGGTAAAAGATTATTGGAAACATCGATTTCGAGCTAAGTCGCTTTATTAGTTATCTACTTATATATTGCAGTTTTCGTATTTGTGTAAATTACGGTTATATGGAAGGTGGGCGTGTTTATTGTCCGATTTCAAAAATTTTCAACAGACTCTAAGCAATGTTGGGGTTGTTTAAGCGGCTACTGGGAAAGAGTATTTCTATAAAAGTGAGCGATGCCACGCCCATTTTCAAAAAATTTCATAACTGTCTTTAATGCCAAAATTCTATTTTATTTTCCAGCTTTCAAGTATTTGGATCCAGTATTTAAGGAAATATCGTAGTTTTTTGCATTTTTCGAAAATACCGTTACATGGGAGATGGGTGTGGTTACCGTCCGATTTTGCCCGTTTTCAACACTAACCCACCTTGGATGAAGGGAAACCTATATACCAAATTTCGTTGAGATATCTCAATTTTTGTTTGCGTTATCGTGTGTACGGACGGACAGACATGGCTAAATTGGCTTCTCTTTTCATTCTGAGTAATTTGGTATGCATATGTAGCTTTAAGATGCTTTAAAGGAACAAATTTTGCATCCGTGCATATAAATCGTTTCATTACCAAAGGGAATAAATCAGAATTTTTTCGATATCACTCAGCTCTGTTGAACTGAATCGAACTTTCTATATCGGAAAAATGCTGACTTATACCCTTTCGTAATTAACCGATGTAAATACATATATATTTGTGTGTATATTCGTATGTATATACTCGAGACTATTTAAAATCCAGTTAAAATTTTCATTTACCTGCAACTCCTTACAACAAAACCATGTTTGCTTACGTGAAAAGTTTCTCAATTATTCTCTCGAAGAAACATTCGCCTGCACTGCTACAGCACAGCAATGACGTTCACCGCGCCAACATTGCCATTCTGCAAACATTTTCAATTCACAGCGAATTTTGCCAACCAACGAATTAGAAGAAGATGAAGTTGCAGACGTGAAATTGTGTGTGCATTGCAAAGCAGTTTTGAGCAACAACAACATGAATAGCTGCAACACGAAATGAATGCGCAACACATTTCACTTGAATGCCAGGATAATGCATGGATTACAGCGGCTAATTATTAACAAGGACTTAAAATGTAACGTGTGCGCCAGACGAAACAAAACGAGGCGAAATGAAAATAGCGAACGGCAGCAAAGTAAAGTATGTAATGCTAAGTAAAGTCTTAACAGCAAAGCGACGATGTGATGCATGTTTGTTTTGCAAGTCTCTCTGTTGGCTGTTGTTTTTGGCTGGTTGGTTGGTTGCAAAGCAGCTGTGGCACGTTCGCTGTTGGTTTTGCTGGGAGTTGCGTTATAATTTTTGCTGCTTGTATTCTCGCTTTATGCCCAGCTTGGTTGTGTTTAAATGTTGTTTTGTTTATATTCGGTTTATGTGTTTACAAAGAAAGGATACAAGGATATGTGTGTGTGTGTGTGTGTGTGTGCGTGAGTGCAGAGGTACTTTCTTCAGCCTTTGGTATCCTCTGCTAGATTTCGCGTGGTTTTAGCTTTCGCTCTTATGTTTTTGTCCTTTACTTTACTTTTCTTCCATTGCTAAGTTGCTTTGTGTCAGGTTCCTTTCACATTTTAATCTCATTTAATTAAAAAAGTGTAATGCAGCTCCAGCGCTCAAGGGCTGGCCTGCCGCTCACTCTTTGACAAACTATATCAATTTACTTTGTAATGTGAGTAAGTAACTCAAACAAAGAAGTGTTGCTTATTTCTGGAAGCGCAAATATTTTTCTAGATTTTTTGGAAATAATACAATCAAATAAAGTGGACCTTTTGATAATTTGATTATCACAGTCATCGAATAATACCACATACTCTAACAAACCTCGCCACGACAAACGGAGAAATGTGTACTTAGGTCGCTAAAAATTTAGGTGTAGTTTTGATTTTGTAGGCTCAATAAAGCGATAAGCTCTAAAAGAGTTCACTCAATGGTCACGGGAGTCCTTGTCTAAGCTCTTGAATGTTTATACTCGTTTTGTTACCTGGAAGCACACAGATTTTTTTTTGGATTATCCCTAAAATTCATCGTCTCAGACCGTGTGATGCTTATCGAACTTTTCTAGGAGGTGGTACTGACTAATCTGGTATGAAATTTGACTAATCCCAACTAGGGCAGGAATGTAGAAGATCGATTAATTTGAATTTAAGATAGCTTAGACGCGCATTGAATTTGCCCCTTTCGTAGATATCGGCAAGCTTTGCAACCAGTTCTGGCGCCACAAGGAAAAGGGCTCGAAGGAGAAAATTTATATTTTTCTTTTCCAGGGACCAGCTGTTGGGAAACTGAGCACAAAGACACTTAGCTAACCGTTGCTGCAGAATATATCAAAGTACAGCCGCCTATCTCTGTATGAAAGACTGCCATTCATCAAAACCACCAACCGGCTGTAAGTTTGCGTAAGTGCGTAGTTCCAAAATTTTACCAGCAAGATATATCACTCGAACTAACCAACCCACCGTTCGCCAGAAGGTTCATTGTTCGAAAGAAAGCTCTTAAATACTCTAATGAAGTCAAGTAATTTAGAATTAGCCTTGATAGGGAGCCATATGGGTTTGTAGAAGTCTGTTTTTATGCCCAAATTATACGAAGTCAAAGCTAGACTAACTTAAGCCACTCTAACCACATAAGCGTCCGCCCTCCATCGTTTCGTGCCTAAAAGTACTATAGAAAACTTCCATATTCGATTTCAATAAACTTCAAAGGTTGGTATTCTCTTGGTCACTGGGCCAAGTACCCCAAGCAACTTTATCCTCATTCGGCAGCATTCGTCTGACGTTTTCTGATAGAGTTAAGTACTTCGGCTTGATCCCGGATTTAAAGTTGTTTAGGAAGCCCAGAATTGATAAGAAAGTGAGCATCAGCAACTCTGTTTTCCTGGGTGGGACAATAGCCTGGCTCAGTGGAGGGGTCTATTGCAAGGAACTCTCCTTAAATTTAGGTCTTCCACATCACTGTAGTGTGGCTGCTGATTTGGGCGGAAGCATCTGAGTATTTGCTTGTCAGGCTTCTTAGGCACCCTGTAATCACTCTCGAAAGAAGAATAAACGGCAATATCATTGACTACAAGATGGATCTCGAACGTTGGGTCGTTTTTCTGGAAGAAGGGGAAGCAGGGATTCCTTAAGCTCATACTGACACAACACTAAACTCTGATGGTAGGCATTTTGACAAAACGCTTTCCGAATTACTTAGGACATAGTATATAGATTATAAATTTTACTACATATAAATACATATATTAAAAACAATGTTTAGCTCATAAAATTTCGCTTCTAAGTACAAAAGTTCCCACATGCAACATTTTCCCACACTCTGCTATCCCAGTCCCCCTAACTGTCCTTCTCTTTCACTTCGCTGACACGTTCCATCGCTAAACAGAGCAATGTCATATCATAAACATCATTAAATAAATAGTTCCACCCGGATAGCTCGCATGTCATCCCCTGCTGCCGGCATAGCTATGTACCTATATTGCGAAAGTGCGCCATTGTTGTTGTTTTTCGCTGTTTATTTCAACTAAGCAACTGCTAACTTATGCCTTGTAGCTAAATCCCTGCAGCTATAAAAATTCTTTGAGCTGCCCGGTGTCCGTCGTGCGCTGTCCAATGTCCCTTTTTTGTTTTTTTTTTAGCTTTGCTACGCCACTCATGCTTTACCATTTTTGCCAATATTTGTTGGCATGTGCGAGCACAGTTTAATATTCAGGCTTTTACGTGGTGTTATGTATTTATGCCTTTTAATGCTTTTATTACTTTTGTCAGTTATCCTTGCACTGATTTTATGGATTTTGTTTTATTTCTCGCCTTTTTTTCGAGTGAAAGTCCACACATTTTGGGGGATATATAGGCGATTACGAAGCAATTATGTAAAAAAGCTATATTGTTAAGTAATCATTTGAATTTAAAGACGTCAACAGTTTAGTATCCTGTATTATCCTTTATATTCAGTTGCAGCATAGCATAAAAATACGCCAGCAATGGAAAAGGCGTAAAAAACGTTGAGTGTATTTAACATTTTATTACCACGTCACACACTTACTTTTCCTTCATTCTTGTTGCCGGCCATTACCAGGAGCTAATAGAATTCTTTTAGTTTCAAACTAGCGCTAAAGCTATTTTATGTAATTTCTGTGTATGTATTTTTTTAATTATAAAAAATATGATAAGGATTATGATGTATTAGAGTGAGTGCATCTATTTTTTATTTATTTTTGAGATATTCACAAAGCGATTGCCTGTCAGATGTCAATAACCTCCTTGCAACCACTTGAGCCTCAGCAACATGTTGCTAAACATTTCTACGATATCTCGCATTTGAAAAGGATTCCGCTCTTTGATTTTGCTCTCTTTAACTATACCACTGAAATATTTACGATATTCCAACAACGCAGGACAGAATTCTCTGTTATTTTTGTGAATTCATACAAAAAGCGTTTGCTTTATTAAAAGACCAGCAGAACGATGAAGAACTTTGAGTTGGCCACGCGTGTTTGCATATGGAACTAAATTCTTATTTGATTTGTATTTACAGCGACGTAAAAATGGTTTGGCCAAAAAGTTGTTGGGTTTTCTCACTAATATAAGGAAGGGACGATAAAATTAAACCCTCAGCTAGCAGCAGTGTAAGGTATTTTACACTCACATGCCACCCAAAAATAATAAAAAATTATTAAATTCGATAACTACGATTTGTACTGGGTCACGCATAAAGTTCAATTTCAGTGTTGCTCAGAGTTATTAAGTAACTGTAACTCATGCGCTCCGTAATTGCAGCTCACACAAATTAATTTACATTTTCTATAATTTTTACTGATTGGAATATTTATTTAAGAAATCGTTTTTTCCGATTTTCCTTGGAGAACGAAAGATGTTGGAAATCGGGAGATTCGGGGATGAACAGTTTATCGTAATTCATTTAATAGCTACGTGTCATAAATCCACTTGCCGTGCCAAATTTAAGAGACTTGATTCCTTTTCTTAATTTCTCAGTGGAGCAAGCACGTTCCTGGGAACGATAAATAGCTAGATTTCTGGGTCAAGCCATATTCTCTGATGAATGTGCCGATATCACCTACAGTTGATCCTTATATATCTACAAGTTTTTCTATGCGCCTTATGCTTAGAGCCGCTTGATCTGGGCATTCACAAAGGAAACGCTAGACACGTTTTTTCGCTATTTTCTAGTTGGCAGCTGGAGCAAGTGCTATTATACGGGAGCCCCATTATCTCTGTTTGAGGTATGGGTTGCTAAAATTCTAGATACTTCTATCCTTGATCTATTAAATAGCTCTAGTGGCTGCGTGCTGTTATAGTCAAACTAGAGGTGATTGGCTACTTTGCAAGTCTATATATTCGACTCGCTTTTTCTTGACATTCAAGGAAAATGCCAACTAATTTATCTTTGAACGACCCGGAGGGGCCTCCCAGTTCAACAGCCTCGGATTCCTCCTCTCCACCACTCTCTTAGTGCGCGCGTTTTATTCCTTCAGCACTGCTCTTTGTAAGCAACCTACTTGGCTAACATAATAAATACTTTTTGTTTATGCCAGCTGACCCTTTTCGACGTCGCTAGGGCTTAAGGCGCCGCCCGACGTCTTATTCATCCTCTTCCATATGGAGTGTGTTTTCGTTGTCAGCGGGAAAGTTGGTCTTCTTAAGGCGAAGATACACACTACCAATGCACAGAATTTTTTCTACCGGGCTGCTGGCTTATAGAATGTATAGGCTGATCCATCCAGACCTTTTTTTAAG
The DNA here is from genome assembly GCF_001687245.7 of Rhagoletis zephyria. NCBI lineage: Eukaryota > Metazoa > Arthropoda > Insecta > Diptera > Tephritidae > Rhagoletis > Rhagoletis zephyria. The sequence goes on along the minus strand of NW_016157261.1, from coordinate 105,731 downwards.
TTTAAATAAAACACCTTAAACAGAGCTGGATGTCGGAATCTTTATTATTACCCAGTAGGACATTCTCTGACATTTACTTTTTTAAAATAATTTCGTTCAAATGTTGGCTGCGACTAAGGTGTGAATAATCCATTCGGAAGGTTCAATTTCCAATTACTCCTTTTAGAAGTATGCGAATTACGCGAGTAATGACGAAGACATTTGACTTCATATAACCACAAAGAAAAAAATCCAAATGTTGTGACATCACTAACTTCAATTTCAGGCTACACAAAGATCATAATAAAGGGGCGGCAGCGCTCGTCATTGACGGTTTTGTTCTATCTGTGGCCAACATTTGAATCAAATTATTTTTAAAAAGTAAATGCCTGAGATTATTCTTTCGGGTAATAATAACAATTCAGCCATCCAGTCCTGGTTTAGCTGTTTTATTTAAAATTGAAAAAAAGGTCTTGATATACCATCCCCTAGTCTTGGTCTGGTTTAGTAAAGCTCAACACATTCAATGATGCCCGTGAGGTTGACATACGGAATGTCGCAAAAATCCATATGCAAAATTTCGCAAATAGCTTTTCCATAGTTCTAGAGTTCCTGAAAAGACCAAAATAATGCGCAAAATAACGTCGAAAAAAATTTTCTAAAAAGTTTAATGGTAGAAAAAATTTAATTAGAGTAGCTTTCGATAGTTCTAGGATACCTTAAAAGGAAAAAAGTTCTGTGAATTTTTTTTTGTTTAAGTAGAAAAAGTTAAATGTTTGAAGAAATTCAAATAAAAAGTATTCTGAGTAATATTCCAGAAATGGAAAAAAATTCTTCAAAATTGTTTTTTTTTTACATAATTTTGCACAAAAAAAAATCCTTTTCAGGAACTCCAGTACTATTTAAATGCTACTCAGAACAGCTTTTATTTTTATCAAACACTAAATATTTTGACTTAAAAAAAATAGTTCGGCCTAATTTTGCAATTTTTTCCTTTTCAGAAACTTTACAACTGTTGAAAAGCTACTCAAAACGGGGCTCGAAATGTCACGTAGAAACACATTTTTCATATTATGACATACGTGAACGTACTCTTTATCCAATTCAGCTTATATGACTGACGTATCAGGTAATTTTCTTTCGTATTGTTTTCGATCCGTGAACGGATGTTACGATACGATCACATTTTTTTATATTCCTTTTTTCAAACCTCAAAATTTTTTTGACTTCAGACTGTTTGGCCTAATTTTGCGGATTTTTTTTTTTGCTTTTCAGGAACTACTACTACTGAGAACAGTTTTTATTTCGTTTTTCAGTCATTACATTTTTTTTTTACTAAAAAAAAATTGCCTAATTTTGCAGAACTTTTTTCTCCTTTCCAAGACCTCTAAAATTATTGAAAAGCTAGCCAGAACATTTTATAATTTTGTTTTATTGTTTCAAACATTACACTTTCTCGACTTTTTTTGGAAAAATGAATTTTTTCGGCTTAATTTTGCAGAACTTTATTTTTCTTTAAAGAAAGCTACCAGAGTAGTTTTTTTTTTGTTTTTGTGACACTAAGTATGCTAGCTTCACAAACATAATTTAATAGTTAATTAATCGTTATTATACCGTGTTATGCTTTATTTTTTATTTAATTTTAATTGTTTTTATTTAATTTGATTTTTTTTTTTTCATTTCATTTTTATTTTATTGGTTACTATGCATCATTTTCTATATTGTATTAACTGGCTCAAATTTATTGTATTTTTAAATAGAATTGTATTTGGGCAGTTATGGTTATTCGTCGCTGGAGCTATACATATGTACATATTTACGTTCTGAAATTAAGCACGTAACATGAATTTGATTAAAATAACACATTCGGAAGCAATAAAATAATTTTTGATAAATATAAATGCTTTTACTATAAATTCCTCCACACCCGATTAGCATACATTAGCATACATCTATATATATAAAATTAAGTGGCAAAACTTCCTGTTCGCATACTCCTCCTAGACGGCTTGCCCGATTTCAATGAAATTTTCAGGGGTGATTGGGGTCTGTGTGGAGGGTGCACATAA